>NC_057800.1:595750317-596050317 GCF_018294505.1 Triticum aestivum | reverse complement strand
TCCTAGACTCCAAGTTGGTGCATCAAAAGAAAATTCTATGGGCTCAGTGACTGGCATGAATGTCCTTCCTGGAACTTGAACTTGAATCATCTAGCGTTCTTCTTCAGGTAAATTGGCGTTGTAGGTTCCGGTGAAGCTTGGTACTCCTATGTTCAGATATCTAGTGACTTTCTTCAAATGACGTCCAAAGGGTGTATCTTCATCCGGTTGAGTGAACTTGTTCCTTGCATCCGCCATCCTAAAAGAGTAGAAAAGATGAGAAGACAGAAAGAGAAGAGAGTGAGTAGTGATCTAGGTCTTTAGCTTAGTGGTCGTGTCCTACAGTCAGCGTGTGCTCTGATACCATCTTGTAGCGACCAGACCTCAAATATTCCAATCTCTATGCTCAGGTGTCATCCCTGGATCAGTAATGCTGACACCACATAGTACTTGAAGGATTTATAACAGAGTAGCAATCACACACTTATTACATGGAGTGTCTCAAAAGAGAACTCATTACAATACATATGGCTTAAGGCCATCTAATAACGATAACAACGGAAGGCTTGGAAGATAAGTGAGTCCATCAACTCCAACGGCATCACTGAGTATAGAACCACGACCTAAAAACTCCTTAATCGTCGTCTAAAAAGTCTGCAACATTAACGTTGCAGTCCGAAACGGGTCAGCACATGGAATATGCTGGCTAAGTAACACATAGAGAGTAATGAAATGAAACAGCTATTCTATATGCATATTTGGCTGGTGGAAAGCTCTATGGTTACAATTTTGTGTAAAGCCAATTTTTCCTTACTGCAAGGAATAAATTTTATTTAACTATCATGGTAGTTGTTAAACATTGAGAATGGTTGACAGCATTCTCAATCCCAATTAAGCATCATCATTAAACAAAACCCAACAAATTAAATTTTAGAGTAACATGTTGAGATTCACATGATAATCCAGGTACTAGATACTCAAGATGTCCATAACCGGGGACACGGCTAATCATGATTAGTTTATACACTCTGCAGAGGTTTGCGCACTTTTCCCCACAAGACTCGATCGCCTCCGTTTGGTTTCTCGCACTGCAAGGTGTTTGAGAAGACGGATGACCGAGGTATAGTCTTTCAAAAGCGCTAGCACCTTACGATCGGGTAGACCGTTACTTATACTTTCCCCTACATCTGCTAGTCTACCACTATAAGAGTTCGCACAACTTAATCAACTATGCTAGAGCCCATAATAGCTTGTGGCTGCACACGGAAGTTTATAGCATGAATAATATCATGATCCCTTTGAGCCTGGGTGGCGGTCCATAAAGAAAACAGGCAATCCTGGAATACCCAGGTACCTCAATCCACCCAGATGTGTGTTTAAATTTCCATCTTAAATAAACCATTAATTAACAATCTCACATCTGTCATGGATACACTCACCCAATCCACGTCTACTAGCATAGCATGTCATAATAAGCAAACGTAGAAGTAACTCCCAAAGGTTTGATAATAAACAGGTATTAGGTACTACCTCAACTACTTCCCAAACCCACAATTTAATTAGATCCTAATCATGTAGTGTGTGAGGATTGATCTAATGCAATAAAACTGGGTAGTGGGAAAACATGATCAAAGTGTTACTTGCCTTGTTGATGATCCGGTAAACCTAGCGATTCGAAGTAGCAAGCGGCGCACTCCGAGTACTCTATCGCAAATAAACAAGCATACAATAGGTACTCAATTAATGCACAGGTAAAACTCAAATAAGAGATCTAACCAGAAAGTTCAACTTAAGAACTCCTGTTGGCAAAAAGAATCAAATCGAATGAAGCAACGAAAGACAAACGGCAAAAGAAATAGGCTTCGTTTAATATTCTGGATCTAAGGCAATTTTTACAGTGGCAAAAACTTATTTAAGTTGGTTAAATGGAAAGAGGGTTTCGAGACGAAACTCCAGGCGCTTGAATCGCCTGATTCCGATAAACGAGCGAAAAGTTAGACTAAAATGAAAATCGGATCAGAAATCACGATCAGAAAAATCACGGATTTAATCCGAGAAAAAGAAAAACGATGAACGCTCGCTAGAACAAACGAACGGACGAACGCTCGCTATTTAAATAAACCGGAAAAACCGATCTATTTAAAAAACCGAAATAAAAAACGAACAAAACCGTCAGAAAAACCGAACGGTTTTTGGGAAAAACCGGCGGCGGCGAGGTCTACCGCCGGCGACGGATCCGGCGGGCGGTGGCAGTGCTCCGGCGGCGCGCGGCGGCGGGGCAACGCGGAGGCGGCGGCGCTAGGCGGCGACGGCGGCGCTAGGGCGGCGGGGCTGGGGCGCTAGGGTTTGGGAGGTCCCGGGCTGGGCTCCCCGGCTTATAAAGCCGGCCGGGCCTAGTGTCCGGGTCGGACACGGCCCGTTAGGTCGGTTGCGTTTTTTTTAAATAGTTACGCTCAGAAAAAAAACAAAAGGAATACTAAACTGACTCCAAAAATCCCGAAATATTTTTTCCCAGCTTCTAAAATCATGCGCACCGGATGAACATTTATTTGGGGCCTAAATGCAATTTTGAAAAACGCGCATTTTTCCTAAATTCAAATAAAATAACAAATAAAACCAAAATAAATCTTATTTGATTTTTTTATTAAATCCTCAACATTTCTTTATTTTGGGAAAGTCATTTTATTCCCTCTCTCATATTTTTGTAATAGAAATAACTGAAGATAAAATAAATAAAATCAAAAGATCCTATTTTCAAAATTTGAGACAACTCAAATATGAAAATAACGAAATCCCCAACTCTCTCTAAGGGTCTTTGAGTTGCGTGAAATTTCTAAGATCAACCAAAATGCAATAAATATGATATGCAATGATGATCTAGTGTATAACATTTCAAATTGAAAATTTGGGATGTTACATGTGGCCCAATATGCTTTCCATGACTTAGTCTTTTAAGGTCTGTTGATATTAAATTAAATATTAAAGCCTCCTAAATATTATCAGAGCCTTTTATTACTTATTTAATATCACCGTAAACATTCCCACCTATATATTATTTATTAGAAATACCCAGTTTTGCTCGATAAACTCCGTAACCCTTCTGATGACCCCGAAACGCTTCCATTTCCTCTTGAAACTATTTTGAATATAAGTGAAACTAATTCAAAAATATATTCTCATTATTCTCATCCTCTTAACACTCACTTGATTACCTTAAGCTTATGACTGTATAGGTTCGGTAAAACATAGACATGAACAAAACCCCTTTCTCTTCAGTGGCCAATAGCGGAGCCGTGCACATCCATATCAATCCCTATGAGTACATGAATGAAATTTGAGTGATTTGGTTCTCATGTGATATTCCCTTTGCTTCGCTCTTAAAAAACCCGAGGTGAGATGTATCAGTATCCTCTTGAGTCATACACATGCTCACTAGACCGGTCTCCTTGTTGCCGGTTTTGTTCTTCTTCCTCGTTGACATGTTCCATCATCCCCGTGACATAGTCACTTGTGTCTGGCCAGACGATGATGGATGCCTTCACACAGAGAGGGTCCTAGGAATATCTCTTCATTGCCGAAGGAGGAAATCCCACTCTTGAGCTATATAGTCCCTTGTCAAACTTTTGGATGAACGTCTAAGTTGTCGTTGTGATCACCATGTTACAGATGACATTTAAGCAACCCCAAAGTTCATCGTACGGTAAGAAGTGACTATGATACTCTCATGGTACAAAAAACTAAATCACACATTAACACTCTGTGTTATAACAATTGACTTCTGACGATTGTATCTTAAAGTATAACAAACGAGTTTGGGTCAATTCAATATGATCGTTCTTCTAACGTCATATTCTCAAAGTTTTTTTAGGACTATCATTACACTTAGCGACATCCTAAGATCCGGAAAACATTATCACAAACAAGACTTGAGCTAGTCATAGAGGCGAGACTAGGAATCTTATTATACCGTTTATCATTCCACACGTGCATATGAGTTTTCCACTTAATCGTATAATGCAAGATCATAGCAGTTATAGCATAGAATATAAACTCTTAATTATGAATAAGGTAATATAACAATACAATATTATTGCCTCTAGGGCATATTTCCAACAGTCTCCCACTTGCACTAGAGTCAATAATTGAGTTACATATTTTTATTAACACCCATGGCTAACCAGTGTTGTACATCTCTTGCTTGTGGTAGAGCCTTCGTCCTATCAGATTTTGACAACTTCAGATTTGCGTGTATATTTGCATTCCTATGCGTCTATCATGCTTTCACAAGAATTCATAATTTGTGTGAAAATGGCTTTGTATATATTGAATCACTAGTAGGACATTTGATTCCTTAGACTGAATTATGGAATCACTCTGAAGAACAATGTTCCATTGGCAGAATCATCTAGAAACCATACCAAGTTCATAAATGAACTTTTAACTCATCACCCTGCATTGTTGCTTCTAAAGCGACAATATACCGAGCCTTCTGTTATGGAATTTACAACATGAACTTTCTTGGACTAATTCCAACTTACTGTGCCACCATACATTTTAATCGAAAATCGCTTGGAGCACCGATGAAGATTTTATCGATGTACTACTTAGAATGAGCCTATATTGATGTAACTCCTTACAACAATCTTCATATTTTCTCCATGTGCGATAAATATGTTGTTAGTACTTAACAACATTTCACTGTTGTCCTATGGTCAACAATTTGACCGTTCTGGTAACTTTACTCACAACTTACTTGAAGTATTGGACATATCTGGTTGGTTACATACCATGGAATATATTTAATACAAGTGTGATTGTATTTCACTCATCAATATTTCAGTATACCGATTCTTTCTTAAAACTTCTTCTGTGTGGCTTTGACAAGAAACTCTTCTTCGTATTTTTCATACTAAACTATTTTAGTATATTGTGAATATATATTTTGCCTAAGCGTGATTAGACACTACTATCTCCATAGATCATAATGCCTAATACCAAGGATGATATTGCTTAAGTACTTTAATTGAAAACTAGGTTCAATGAAATTTTAATTCGTGTCAAGAAATTTATATAATTTCCAATCAACAATGTGTCATCAACACACAATGTTTAGAAATATTATCATGCTCCCACTTACTTTCCTATAAATACAAGCATATTTTCTTTCCTCCATGAAATTAAATTATTTGTCCATTTTATCAGAACAAAGATTCCAACTCCATTATGCTTGCTTCAGTCCATTATAGGATCTCTTGAAGTTTGCCCAGTTACTAACATCCTCTAGATCGACAAAATTACAGACTATATCACATATACAACCTTGGTTCTATTTCCATCTCATGGAAATCATTTTGACATCCATAATAGAAATATGTAGCAATTGCTATTTTAAAGCGAACTGACTTTAAGTATTGCTATGATGAGACAATCTCATTATTGATCTTATCGTAAACTATTTGTGACAAGTCAAGCATAATAAAACATTTTGATCTTTGTTAGTGTATAGATGCATTACTATAATTTAGACTCTAAGTCTTCTGGAGGGGTTATCAAGTTCTAAACTTGAATTATGTAAATGGATACTATCTTGGATTACTTTGGCATATAGCCAATTTTGGGAGTCAGGGCCCATCAAACGCTTCTTTGTGTATTGCACGTTCATTGTTTGTTCAATAATATTTCATCCGCACATCCTGAAGGTCTGCACGAATTTTCCCAACCTATATAGTTCAGCTGCATGTTTGACTAAAGTCTCTATATATAATGTAGAGGCTTCTGTATTAGTCGTAGTGAGAAATTTTAGAACTACTTCTAGCTTTTATTTTCTTTGACCTGATCATGAAGATTCCGCAATTTCTTTGACTTGCACTATCCTCCCACTCACTCTTTCTGCAGAAAACATTTTCTTCAATTTTTTTTATTCTATGGCAAAACATTTTGCCTCTGCGTAGTGATAGAGGAATAGCCAACCATTTGGGGTTACCTATAAAGTAGCACTTATCTTATATGATGCCATTTCAACAGATTTGATGGCGCTATTTTTTTAGTGTAAAGGCCGCAGTCTCTATATATTGGCAAATTGGTTAATGTCATCTTTGATCTCACTATGTCATACATACCTTGATTACATCTACTCAAAACAATTCAACTCTTAGCACTGCTCTCGGAGGTGCAACTATAATTTTTTTTCATGGCTCATCATACATTTGCTAAATTTGTAACTCACATATTACTTTCCTCAATCTAATTGAAGAGCAAAATTTTCTTGTTAGAATAAGTTCTACTTCATTCTGAAAACCTTCTGAAAACATTTCAAAGGATCCAAATTTATGTCTCAATAAGTAAATATAAATATCTACTGAGTCATCCTTGAAAATATATATAGATAAATCCACTTCTTGCAACAACACTTATTGGACTATACACATCAATATGCATATCTCCAATTATTTTGTTGCTCGTTCTTTTTGGCTTGTGAACGGTATTTTAGTTTACTTCACTAATTGGAGAAAAGTTGCAAGTGTGAGATGAATCATAATTAGATGAATTCAAATCCATTACTACAAAATTGCTCCATGTTTGTTTCTCCAATGTGACTAAATGCAGTTCCACACAGATGTGGTATTCTTTTAGTCTTGTGACATTTAGTGCCAGTGTTATGGATGATTAATTTTATCATCAATATTCATAACTTACACCTTATTCACAATAGGAGTATGGCCTTTTGTTCAGAACATCGAACAACTATTGTTCTCTCATGAACAACCTCCTTGCAACTTCTATGCAATGGGCTAGAGTGTACAAAACTCTAAAAATGAATTATGATAATAAATATAGAGGAAATACACTGATGGAAATACTGTAACTTTTACAAAGTTTCCATCAAATGTTTTAACCTCATTAATTGTTGGTCATTTAGTCCATTGTAGTTTATTGCAATGATTCACATCAACATGTAATCGAGTCGATATCCTTTGTGATCAACTTGTAACCACAATCTCGAAGAACTAGTGATCAACAATTTAATAATAATTCTCAAGAATTACACTTACTTGACCAAACTTCTCTACATCTTATAACTTGTATGGCATTCATACCTAAGCTGGACATTCGAGTCTTCTTTCTTTCTGCCTTTTACTTCTTATAGTTTTCCTTTCATATTTCTCCCACTCACAGAAGAAACATCCAACTTTAAGAGTGGCGTGAGCCCTGAACTTCCCTAGGCATATAATTCTAATTACATCCATCAGTTTTGTTCTTTCTCTTTAAGTTTTTACCAACAACTCATGACCGGCGTTCTTCTCAATCATATGCATTTCAGTCTTAAACATAGTTGAACGCTTCACTATAACTTGCGAACAAAACACTTCTTTAGATATCACATATCTTTTAGCCTTTGTTTGTTTCTAAAAACAGTTTTCAGCTCCAAGAATATTAACTATCCCAAACATTTTTAAGTCTGGGTTCCTTGGAAACAAGCATACCGTAATGTAACTCTAGGCTTTTAGATCAAAGGACGTAAGTCTCATCATCCATAGCATCGAAAATAAAGTATTGTAAGCATGCAGTAGGACAAAATCCTTCTTGGCACTTTAGAGGATGATCCTATTATTAACAATAGTAAAGATTTAATGAGATTAAACAGTTAATCGATTTCAAGAGAAAAGGTAGAACCGTGATCCATTATTCTACATCCATAATGCAAACTACACACACATTGTCCATGATTAATTTGCACTAGTGATTAAACTAAATTAATTCATAAGTGCACTCCCACTCAAATCAATATCTCTCATAATTGTAAGTGAGTGATTCAAGACCCTGATCTTATTTAGAGCCATTGATGTGGACATCACTGATGACATGAACTTCAACCGGTACACAAATTTTTGCCTATCATATCTCCATATGACTATTGTTCATCTTTCAATGCTTCATGCTCCAAGATCAGAACGATTCTGCCAGAACTTCAAGACAACCAAGTGTTTCTGCTTGCACAGCCTGACCACACTCGTCTTACACCTCAAGAACCATTTGTACTCTCATGTGGACATGACGCACTCCAGAAATCTACGTGTTATAGATGGTTGCAACACTGGAAAGAGCACTTTTAACTTGATATGTTTTTGTGAGAGATCACCCTAATAATTAAGTACGCAATCAAAGGGTGCAAACAAGAAAGGGATAAATATCTCAGGCAATTAATAATAGCATGATATGGTATAGCCCTGGTCGTCGGGAAGTTTTCACAGTCTTCTTGAATCTTCAGTCGATACGTCGCCGTGGCAGCCGGAAAAATCATTGTTGTGGCAGCTGTTTCGAAAGCACAACCGTGACAACAATTTCAGAAATCGTTGCCATGGCGACCGTTTCAAAAACGTTGCTATGGCATGAAAAAATTTCAGCTACTCCTCCCTGCGCCTCGTACAACCTCCTTGTGCTGGGGTCCTCCGTGCAAGCTTGTCACCGTCACCTGTAACCTATAGGCTATTTCTACATCTATTCTATTACATTAAAGTGAAAATCTCGTGGCTCCAACCATCATGTCATATCGTGACACGCAGATCACTTAACGTTACAACATATACCCATCTCATACATAAACTTTTATCATGATGATGGCTATACCATATCACATGCATCCTTCAAAACAAAGTTAGACGTCCTCTAATCGATTTGGCAAATCTTAATTACATGGCTACTAGGGTTTCTGGATAACTCTAGCTACATGCGTCCATCGTTAAGGCAATAATACTTGTTGCTAGATTAACATTCGGGGTGTGCGAGGAAGAGACTTACTTAAAAATCTCTACCCCACACTAAACTTTGTCAATACACATGACCCCCTAGAAGATCGAACATCTTCATCGCTCTCTCGTGTTTGTGAAAATTCACTATGCTTGACTATGATGAAGCCCAAAGAACTGTTAGTAGATCGTCGACAACCAAAGTCGATTGATCATCAGAAGTTTGTAGAAAACTTCATCATGCCGTCAATGAACTGAACCAAATCAACACTCGAGGGAAGCATAGCAAGAACATTAAACCATCACATCCACATGTGATCTAGATCGAAACTAGCACATACTCATAGAACCACTCATGATGCCACTATTGGAAAATGTAGTAGAAAACAAAAAAATCGCCCTACAATCACTCAGGAACAATATGCATATGCATTAACAGTTTGGATTTGATCATTAGTGACTTTGATTGCAATGGAAGCAGACAAGTCGGTGTAGAGCATACTTGGAGTCCCTCGAAACGTAGATGAACGATCTCGCAAATCACCCACGAATAGTCCCTTGAACCGAAGACCAAAAGAACGGCCTCTCTACGAGTTGCAAGCGTACGGTCTTCACGATCTGGCAGCGATTCGTTATCTAGAGCTAATCATTGACGGATAACTAGAGGAGGGGATGAGAACCACAGTGGGCTTCTAATTATGAGGATTCGAGGATCTAGGTCTAGCTCTAATTGATCAACTGGGACCAACAAGAACTAGAACTAGAGAACTAGAGGAGGCTCGAAAACTTGTGTGTCCAAAAGTGCCCAAAACCTCTAGTATATATATAGGTTGGAGGAGGAGGAGAGGGTGCCACGAGCGGGGCGGGGGGGGGGGGGCTTGGCCGGCAAGGGGAGGGGGATTCCCCTCCAATTCGGCCTCCCCTCTCTCCTTTCCATGGGGAGAGGGGTGCCACCTATATTGGGCCCTTGTGGCCCTATATGCTTTCCACCACTTAGCCTTTTAAGGCCCACTAATATTAAATTAAATATAAAGCCTCATAACTAGTATTAGAGTCTTTTATTATTAATTTAACATCATCGAAAACATTTCTCACCTATATATTATTTATCGGATATACCTGGTATTACCGGATAAACTCTGAAACCCTTCCAGTGACCCCGAAACGCTTCTGGTTCCTCTCAAAACTATTTTGAATGTTAGTGAAACTATATGACAAATATATTCGCATTAATACCGTCCTACATACACTCATAAAATCATGATTACCTTAAGCTTGTAACCCTGTAGGTTCGGTAAGTCATATACATGAACATAACCCCTTTCGTTCAATGACCGATAGCGGAGCCGTGCACGTCCATATCAATCCCTATTAGTACACGAATGACATTCGAGTGAACTTTTGGTTATCATGTGCTATTCTCATTGCTTCGCGATACTTTAGAAAACCCGAGGTTAGATATATCGGTATCCTCTTGAGTCATACACATGTTCACTATACCGGTCTCCTCGTTGCTGGTTTTGTTCTTCTTTCTCGTTGACATGTTCCGGCATCCCCGTGACATTGTTACCTATGTCTGTCTAGACGATGATGGATGTCATCACACCGAGAGGCCATAAGAATATCTCTCCATTCGTCAGAGGAGCAAATGCCACTCTTGAGCTATCTAGTCCCTTGTCACACTTTCGGATGAACCTGTAAGTTGTCGTTATGATCGTCGTGTTACATATGGCGTTTAAGCAACCCAAAGTTCATCGTACGGTAAGAAGTGACTCGATACTCTCATGGTCTAAGGAACTAAATCACATGTTAACACTCCATGTTATAACAATTGGCTTCTGACGATTGTATCTCAAAGTATAACAAACAAGTTTGGGTTGATTCAATATGATCGTTCTTCTAACATCATATTCTCAAAGTTTTTTAGGACTATCGTAAAAGTTAACGATATCCTAAGATCCGGAAAACATGATCACAAACAGCACTTGAGCTAGTCTTAGAGGCGAGACTGGAATTTTATTAATACCGTTTATCATTCCAGACGTGCATATGATTTTTTTCACTAAATCACATATTCCAGGATCATAGCAGTTATAGCATAGAATATAAACTCTTAATTATGAATATGGAAATATAATAATATAATATTATTGCCTCTAGGACATATTTCCAACACATAATACATAACAAGTTCCATATTTTGCTCATTATGATTTATAATTGTTGTTTCCCGTATAATAAGTAAGTATTAGAGTCGGCTGATTCTATTGGCAAGATATAACATATATCTACATTTCCTTGCACCATGCTTCACTTACAACTTTAAGAGGTAAATAGCATAGCTATCCGCTGATGATGCTTTCAGTTGTTTAAACCGTATTAGGTGTCTACTTACGTCTCTCCCTCCCTCCCTCCCTTCCTCTCTCTCTCTCTCATGGATATTCGTCAAATGGGAGAACAATGGTTGTCCTATATTTTTAAAGAATATATGTTGTGGCTATGCACCTGTTAATAATGCATTGTTTATTATGGATCTGGAATGTACTAATTTGATCTTTAACACTGACGCTAAATGTCTTAAAATGATTGATAAGACAAATACTCCCTTCGATCCATATTAAGTGTCATAGATTTAGTACTTAATAAGTGACAACTAATATGGATCAGAGGGAGTACCACATTTTGTGGCACTGACATCTTGGTCACAACTGAAAGATACGCAAGAAGAAACTTCATAGTCATGGAATTTTGGAGTCTTTGATTTTCAATCATTTGGCAATTGAGCGTCTTGTCTAATGGAAAAAATTACTAAGACGCCATTCGCCGGCCATATGGAACATGCAAGTGACTTATTGGAAATCATACGTACTGATTTCTGTGGTCCAATGAATGTACTAGAGCATAGTGGATTTCTCTACTTTGTAACTTTTACCAATGATTTAAGTCGATATGGGGATATATTTACTTAAGGAGACATAAGTATGAAAAGTTCAAAGAATTTCATAACAAAGTAAAAATCATAGTAACAATAAAAATTAAATTTCCGCGATCAGATCACGGGCAAGAATATTTGGTTTATGAGGTTAGCCGGAATGTTAGATATTGTGGACTTGTTTAACAACTTACACACCGGAACACCGCAAAGAAATGGTGTGTATGAGAGTCCTAATCGAACCCTATTAGACATGATTCGATCTATGATTTCATTAACGAAACCGTCACTATATTTTCGGAGTTATACTTTAGAACCCGTTGCTTTAACACTAAATAGAGCTCCATCAAAGTTTGTTTAAACGAAGCCATATGATAAATGGAATGGGAAGAAACCTAATTTGTTTTCCATATGTAAAACATTTAAAAGCAAATAAGGTCGATCCCAAATCAGACAAATGCTACTTTCTAGGTTATCCCAAGAAAACAATGGGGTATTAATTGCACCACCAAACTGAAGGCAAAGTGTTTGTCATGAAAAAAAGAGTACTGAGAAGAATTTCTCATGAAAGAGTGAGTGGGGGGACAATACAACTTGACGAGACTGTAGAATCTTTGACGTCAAATCAAAGGACCGTACTGCCAAAAGTTATTCTGGAGGTCACTCCTGTGACTGAACTGGAAGCAACTACATGTGTTGTAGAAATTTCGGTCAAGACTGTGGCTAAACCACGTAGGACACGAAGAAATCGTTCTCAACCTCTTTGGTATGAAGATGAAATTTTCTTGTGTGAAAATGAAATATTTCTACTAGAAAATGATGAACCTGTGAATTAAAAAGAAGCAACATGGTAGGCCCTGACTACAGGAAATGGCTCAGTGCCATGAAATATGAAATATAATCCATGTACGAGAATCAAGTTTGAAACTTGGTTGATCCTTCAAAGCATGCGAGATCAATAGAATGTAAATGGGCCTATTTATTAAAAAAAAGATGCAAATGGAAATTTGTCCGTCTACAAAGCTCGATTTATCGTAAAAGGTTTTTGAAAAATTCAATGAGTTGACTTCAACGAGATATACTCGCATGTAGGGATGCTTAAGTCTGTTCGAAGGTGAGGACCCCACATGTCGTAGGAGAAAAAATATTCAGATAAGCTAACTGGGAGGGCATGACGTTTCGAACGTGTTTTTCGTGCCAGTTTTAGTTGTATTGAGGGTGATAGTTTCTTCATAATAACGTGACATTTTCTGCGAGAACGACAGTTTTGGGCATTCATTTCAGAAAATACGATCATTCTGTTTTGAAGAAACTGCCATCCTTGATCAAATAAATATCATCAAAACGTTTACATATGCCACCCCTCCTAACGAGGGGTCGCCAGATAGGAGGGGTGGCGCACGAACGTGAAAGGATTGTGATCACGAACGTGAAACATGAAACGGCGAGGAGGGGTGGTACGAGTACTGGAGAGCAGACATGCAACAGTGGGCACGATCCGAGGTCGCGTATAGCCGCCTCCACCGCAGCACGTGCAGCATTTCTCAAGATTTGCGCTCGCAAGCAGTCGGCAGCTCCTAGTCAATGGCAGCCACCAGCTGTACCACATCATTCCGCATCGCCAAAAACAAAGCACAACGATTTACCACATCATTCCGATTCGCGTCTCGCTACGTATAGTACGTGCGCGCGCGCACCGTCGGCCCGCCGGCCGGCCAGCCAGAACTCAGATCACTCGAGGTGCAAGTCAACAAGACCGGAGCCGTAGTCAACCTTTGCTCCACGTCAAACTATTCACCAGGCATACGGCAGCCTGTACCAGTAGCAGTACCGGGAGTACAGATCGATATGTGCAAGTAGGAAGAGGCTGGTGTTCCTTCCGTTCCGTGCTGGGGTTTCCGAGGCCAGCGAAGGAGACTTTCAAGCATCGGCATTGGTGTTGAGTGCAGACAAGCAGATGGCCGCCATCTCAAGCAAGCACGACGGTGGACCAAATCCCATCACATCATGCACACACAGTGACACAGGCCATGCCATGCCATGCACACACGCCAAGCTCCACAGCGCACCCTCTGCTGGCCATCCGTCCGAGATGAAACAAACCATCGATCGGTCCAGTGATGGTGTGTAGCTATTCTAATGTAATGCCACCGGGCGTTCCTGGTAGCCTAGCTGCTTTACTGGCTTTGGTTGGAGCTCAACTGGAAGTAGTACGTACGGTCACGACTTACGGGCGAGCTGAATGCAAACCCTGCACGCCAAGGAAAGCCCCTTCCTACTACAGGTTTGTACATTAGCTAGCTAGCTGCCTAGTCATTGACATGATGAAAGAGCCAGCATAGCGGTGCATTACATTACATACATGCATGCCAAGACGCTACTGTGAGACTCTGACAACTGACAACACATACATGTTAGGCAAACACAACAAATTTTCAGAAGTGCAACAAGAAAGAGATAAAATAAAATTAGGGCATGCGTGCGTGCATGCATTTCCTGATCGCTATCGCTACCCGAAAAGAACTACACTTGGTCCAGAAATAAGTCTGTAAGTATTGCGAATTGAGCATGTAGATTCCTTGTGGTGAAACTAGCTCACCAGAGTATACGTCTTCAACTTATACTGGTGGTCGCACTAATGCCTCTATGTTCATTCAGCCGGGGCAGACGTTTTCATCAACGACAAAATGTCTATGACGACTTCGTCAATCTCAAGATATTAAGCCGACTTATTATCTTGAAGATACTCGTACAAGTAGGGAATATGCGTACATAAGTTAATAGGGTGCGTGTATGCGAGCATTGCGATTGTATTTCTAGTATTAAAAAAAGGTCAGCACGTATTTGAGTCAGGAAAGAACACGTTCACCTATATGCACGTGAAGTTCTTGTTTAAATTGAGCCATGCAGGAGAGTGCCTATATATGTTGTCATTTTTCCGTGTTTATATTTCTTTGGCCCGTCCATCAAAATTGCTGCATGCATGAACAAAAATCCTCTATAGTCATTCTAAAAAAAAAAATCCTTGATTGACGTTTTAGCTTTACTTTTTTTAGGATAGTATACTGTATATGCACATAATACTGCTACATATGGAGTGTAGACATGTATGGATACAGTAACTTGTTATGTCGTTTCCATTGCAATTTCTGTAGGTGCACTAATTTCAATTTGTCATATCAATGTACAGTTCTACTTGGGCAAAAATAACGAATTGCCAAAACAAATCGGTTAGCTAGTGAACAATGATAAAGATGTGACTTAACTAGCTTTAAAAAAAAGATGTGACTTAGCTATCAGAATTGACATGCATGCATTCACAAATGCATGCCATATCGACACCGTGTCAAGCTCATATGTGTCATTTCAGAGCTAATTAGTTAAAAAAACTTGATTTTGGCCCCAGTATGATTGTAAACCCTTTTCAGCTTAAAGAAGAATAGATTCAGAAAAATTTGCTCCAGATTCAAAAGGTTGGAGGGAAAATGAAGACACATACTCACATAATGTGAGATCCCCAAACTTTCGATGTTAATTGACCTATGTACAGAGGAGAAGGTGCTGAAAATCTGTAGTGCTGTAGTACTGTTAATCTGTTATGACTCATGAACATGCTGAAAATGCTTCACGCAAATTCGTATCAATCATTGAGAAATTCATGGAATCAAATAGCTAAGGAGAAAACGACGGATCCTATTGAGTGCAAGCTAGCACAACAAAAAAACTAGCGTACTGCTTAACAAAAATAACCATGTTGAAATATATACACGCATGCAGATGCAGTGCTAAACACTCATCATAAAAGACAAAGAAAACAAATACTGTCGATTATTCTATTTCTAACTTCTAAGCCTAGCAACTAGTGTCAGTTAAAGTGTGAACTCTAGGTTTTTTTATTTTACAAATCAACCAAGCAATCACACTGGATGAGTGGACACACACAAGAAATTTATGAGGGCAGATACATCGATCACTGGACAATCTTTTTCTCACCCAAGGTATCCACAGCAGCTATATCTAGTTCTAGAGAAGATACATGTATAGAGAGAGAGTTATACTTGCACATAAAGTTTATTTGGCGAGTTAATTAATCGATTGTGATCTCCATCAATCACCAGAACAGCAAATAAATCCATGCATGTCAACCAAAGTATGCATCATGCTCACTTGTGTCGAGGGAGCTGTAGTCAGTGCTCGACGGCTGTCCGGCAGCGTACGCCGTGGCCGTGGCCGTCGACGGCATTGTGGCCACTTCTTGGCCGGCCTCAGCGACGGACACCACGTCAGCGGTGTGCACCAGCGACGTGGCAGGAGCCCTGAAGCCGCCAGCTGCGGCAGCACTGACGTCGTCGTCGACAATGAGGTGTGCCGCACCGACGCCGACGCCGGCCTGCCGGTATCTGTGCTTGAAGATCTCGGCCCTGACGGCCTGCAGCTCGGCCTCCAGCGCGTTCACCTGCTGCTGCAGCATCGAGATCGCGCCCATGCAGCCGTACACCGGGTCGCGCAGCCGCAGGTTCGCCTCGTACACCAGGCTGCTCGCCGCGTCGGCTCTCTCCGCTTCCGGCACCTCCTGAAACAGCGCGTGACATGCACCGACGTACGCCATTAATTAACACAAAACACGGACGGTGGAATTAACCCCAAAAAAGGAAACCATTAAAATAGTTTGATGGTACCAGGAGCATCTTGGAGACGTTGCTGGCGCCGAAGACCTTGTGGACGGCGGCGAACTTGTGGGGCTCGTGCGGGGAGAAGTAGGGGGCGAAGGGGCACTCGTGCGCGCAGCGCCGGCGGAGGAGCTTGCACGCGGCGCACGGGGTCGCTATGTTCGGGGCGCCGACGATGCCCGGGCCAACGAGGCCTAGGCGGCGCGGGACGTGGTGCTCGGTCGGTGAGACGGCGACTACGACGCCCGCGATGGCAGCGGCGGCGGTGGGGTCAGGCTCTCGCTTGATCTTCTTACCGATCTCGTCGAGTCTCTCCCTGGTGGAAGCCCCGAAGATTAGGGTTTATTTTGGATGGAATTAAGTAGCGGGGATCTCAAAGCGGGCGATGCAGACCCAAGTGCTAAAATTGTGGCCGCAAGAACAGGAAAAGGCACTGCTATCATAGATCTCTCGATAAACCTTTTAGGCAAAAGTCATATATAGATAGAAAAAACACATCTAAATTAGATTCTTCTGACCAGAAAGGATAATGAAATCAAAACAAACAAAGGGAGCCTTTTATTTAAATACAAATCAAGTACAAGCATCGAAGCAGCATGGTTTCTTGAGGGTCTCTTACCTCTCCGTGGACATAGAGGCATGCTCTCCTCGTTTGGGAGACGGAGAGACGGAGAACGACACAGGAACAATTGAGAGCGAGGGGGAGGGAGACGGACAGGTAGTAGAGAAGTGTAAAGTTTGGAATTGCGAGGAAGGAAAGAGTGCTTAAAAGGCAAGGCATTAATGAGGGGGATGGGCGTAAAGCATGCACACAATTGGGTAGTAAGTAAATGGGCGAGGGAGGAGGAAGAAATGTTGGCAAGCCAAGCCAAGGAACGTTGACTCGATTAGTTGGCCGGCCCTCCCTCTCTCCCTCGTGCCCCTGCGCCCTGGTGCTTCTGCTCATGTCAAGGGAATGAAAGAAATGCTGTTGAAAACAAGAAGCTGCCTGGGGATCCACTTGACTTGACCATTTTACCTCGGTTACAAATTACAATTCGTACTTCTCTTGTGTATTTGTTTTCTAGCAACTCCAAGTTGTTAGGGCATCTTCAACGGCGACCCGCAAACCTCCCACATGCGTCCGGGCCGTGGACGCCGTCCAACGCGGTTCTGTATCGGCTTACGGCGTGATTCAGACATGTTTTCTCCCGCGAACTGAAGACAAACCGCGAGGGGGGGGGGGGGGCTTTGCGGAAGTCCAGACACGCGAAACGTCGATCTCTACCCCCCGGCCCACCCAAAAAGAAGGCGGAGCCCGTGCTTTTGTAGCATCCCGCACTGTTTTCGCGCCAAAAACCCCTAGTCCCTTCTACCATTCCCCGCCGCTCTCCGCCCAATTCCCACGCTTTTCTTCCACCCTCCCCTTCCTTCCACCGCCAATGCATGGAACCATCGGAGAACCTGTCATAGATGGAGCCAGTGGAGGTGTCGGAGGATCCGAGCATCACGCTCATCCGGAAGATCATCTCAGTGACGCAGCAAACTCGTCGCGTCAAAGCGAAGGCGGCAAAGGAGGAGAAGCTCAAGAAGCGATTGGCCATTGGTGGGCCTGGTGGTGGTGATGGGCGTGGCGGACGAGGCGGTAGGCGCGGTTGATACATCTACAACGTATTTAATTTTTTTGATTGTTGCATGCTATTATACCATTAATTTTAGATATTTTATATGCAATTTTATATCATTTTGGTGAACTACCAGATTTAATCCTTGCAATTTATCTATCTACCACTACCAGATTTAATCCTTGCAATTAACAAGTATAAGGGGATTGACAACCGTCTTGCCCGCGTTGGGTGCAAGTATTTGCTCCTGTGTGTGCAGGTATTGTTGACTGGGCATTTGGATGATTCTCTTATTGGTTCAATAACCTTGGTTCTCTACTGAGAAAAATACTATCCGCTACTATATTGCTTCACCCTTTCTCTTTGGGGAAAATCTCAATGCAACTCACAAGTAGTAGAAAGAATTTTTGGCGCCATTGCCATGAAGACATCATCAAACGCCTACAGGTTCCTACATTCACATTATCATTTACTTGTTCTACTTTTTATTTGCTTTGATTTGCCATCCCTTTTTTCATCTCCCTCCACTTCTCTAAAATAATCAAAAATACAATTTTTTTGCTTGTTTCCTTGCTTGAAGTTTCTATCATGTCTGAATTTGTTATCATTAAAGGTGATAGTGGGGATAGTAAACCTCATGATAATGAACCTCCCATAAATTTGGACACCAAAACTTTTTTTGCGGGAAGTGGGGATATTATCGGGAAAAAGTACTATCCAAGAATTTTTTTACTTGTACGGGAGCTTTGGTAACTAATGATGTCCCTATTCTTAAAAGAATCAATAGTTATGCCCAAGCTACTTCTGCACTTATTATCAAACTTGAGAGAAGATTTATGCGTACTCATCCCACTTTGCAAAGATTATTCTTTGAGCTACCAATTATAAATGATCCTAGAGCAAAAAAAACTACAATTACCCTCATAAATGAATTTGACTACATAGTCCGGGAAGCTAGAGAACCTTTGATCACTATGATATGAATTATGAGTGCCCTATGATAGATTAAATCCTTTATGATAGAGATTTTATGCATACATATATGTCTAGGGAGATCATCATGCTTTTGAAGAAAATACTAGAAAGAAAGTTTCAAACTTACACTTAATCCAACATCTATTCAATAGTACCAACCATCAATATGCTTGGATTGTTAAAGGAAACCAAAAAGGGTTTGATGAAGATTAGTTTGAAATGTGAAAATCCTCATAGAAGATGAATTCATTGTCACTTATGAAAGGTCCCTTGATGACCGCGTTGTTCTAAAATAAAATAATGATCATATAAAAGTTACAAAGATAGTTTGTTCCATTGCTTGAGTTCCCATAATAGAAAGTCTATTGCTAAAAGAAGAGAGTTAATAAGAAGTGTCTATGATGATATCATTTATAACGGGGTAATGGAATCGAAAGATGATAATACTTGAAACAATGCATTGTGCCTACCTAAGGGCATAAAACAATAGTGCTTGTTGGGAGGCAACCCAATAGTTATCTTAAATTTTTGCTTTTTATTTCTGTTTTGGTGTGATGACATGATTATTGCTACTGTAACGATTATGTATTTATCTCTTAATTAGTGTTTGTGCCAAGTAAATCCTTTGGATGTTTTGGATGATATTTGACTTGATTCTATGCAAAAACAGAAACTTTTGCGTCTAGTGCAGGAATTTATAGTTTTTACTGGAATGTGATCATTGTCTAAAATTTTACACATGATTGATATACAAATTGCCCGCATTGTCCTAATTTTTTAGAACTTTTGGAGTTACAGAAGTATGATTTTTTCAGATCATTACATATTGTTCTATTTTAGAGAGATTATGTTTTTATTATATAGTGTGATTATTTTAACGATGTTATGGATTATAAATGATGCTATGGATTATATCAGGGGGTATAAGTCATGGAGAAGTTAGAATACAGTAGGTATTATGCAATAATAATTATGAATGAGTTTACAACAGCACCTAAAGTTTATGATTTGTCTATTTTACTAACGGATCTCACGAAGTTTTTGTTGAGTTTTGTGTGCTGAAGTTTTTGAAGTTTTGGGTGAGATCACGATGCATGAAGGAATAAGGAACGACAAGAACCTAATCTTGAGGATGCCCAAGGCACCCCAAGGTAATATTCAAGGAAGACCCAAGTGTCTAAGCTTGGGGATTCCGTGAATGGCATCCCCTATTTCATATAGAATTCATCGGTATGTTACTTGGAGCTATATTTTTATTCAACACATGATATGAGTTTTACTTGGAGCGTCTTGTACCAGAGTTTTATTTTGTTTGCTTGTTAGTTTGCCATAATCATTGTTTGTTGGACACATATTTTGAAGAGAGAGACACATTCATCTTGATTTCTTAGAATACTATATGTGCTTGAGCTATATCTTTTGAGCTATGCAATTGTTCATGTGCTTCACTGAAATATTTAGAGCGCGACAGTGGTTATATTGTAAAGAAATGATTGCACTCTAATGCTTCACTTAAATAATTTTGAGATTCTCTTGAATAGGATGTGGTAATGTGCACGGGTTATAAGACTAGTCTAAAAATGATAGGTATTTAAGAGTGATATAGTAAAAACTTTCATGTAGATCACTAAATATGAAACATATGATTTAATTGTATTGATGTCGTAACATGAAAGGTATTGGTTCATGATCATTGGTAGGAGAAATATCAATATTAAAGCTTGTTCTTAACTACTCATTTAATTGTTCGACATGGCATG
Source organism: Triticum aestivum (assembly GCF_018294505.1). Taxonomy (NCBI): domain Eukaryota; kingdom Viridiplantae; phylum Streptophyta; class Magnoliopsida; order Poales; family Poaceae; genus Triticum; species Triticum aestivum. The sequence continues at coordinate 596,029,650 of NC_057800.1, read as the reverse complement.
GTGGGGAGATTTGAGCATTTTTATGTCTGATGATTGAAATCCTTTGTGTTGTTTGAATCGGGGGCGCGGGATGGTTAACTCCTACCAACCTCCTCCCTAGGGGCATGCGAGTAGTACTTTGCTTCGAGGGCTAATAAAATTTTCACAATAAGTATATGAGTTCTTTATGACTAATATGAGTTCATGGACTATACGAACTCCCACCTATCCACATATTGCTAGCCTCTTTGGTACCATGCATTGCCGTTTCTCACCTGGAGAGTCGGTGCAAAATTCTTCGGTGCATCCAAACCCCGTGGTATGATATGCTCTATCACACATAAGCATCCTTATATCTTTCTCAAAACAGCCACCATACCTACCTATATATATATCATAGAATCCTATTGTTCCTACTGCTTATATTGAGAAACCACCTTTCCCTGTTAGAATAAAGGATCATGCTAAAACTTTAATTATGGTTCGTAAGAGTAATGCTAGAACACCTACACCCTCTGAGAAAATTAAAGTTGAACCTAGTATTGCTATGGTTAAGGATCTCTTGGTCGATAATATTGATGGGCATGTTATTTACTTCTGTGATGAAGCTGCTAGAATTGCTAGACCCGATACTAAAAATAAACATAGACATGTTGTTGGCATGCCTATTGTTTCTGTTAAAATAGCAGATCACTGTTATCATGGCTTATGTGATATGGGTGCTAGTGTCAGTGCAATACCTTATACTTTATATAAAGAAATTATGCAAGATATTGCACCTGCTGAGATAGAAGATATTGATGTTACTATTAAGCTTGCCAATAGAGATACTATTGCACCAGTTGGGATTGTTAGAGATGTTGAAGTCTTGTGTGGGAAAATTAAATATCCTACTGATTTTCTTGTTCTTGCTTCCCCACAAGATGACTTTTGTCATATTATATTTGGTAGACCCTTCTAGAATACTGTTAATGCTAAGGTAGATTGCGAAAAGGATATTGTTACTATTGGTTTAGGGGATATGTCTCATGATTTTAATATTGCTAAATTTCGTAGACAACCCCATGATAAAGAATTGCCTAGTAAAGATGAAATTATTGGTCTTGCTTCTCTTGTCGTACCTCCTCATGATCCTTTAGAACAATATTTGCTAGACCATGAAAATGATATGTTTACGAATGAAAGAAGGGAAATAGATGAAGTATTCTTTAAACAGGGACCTGTTTTGAAACACAACTTGCGTGTTGAAATTCTAGGAGATCCTCCTCCACCCAAGGGTGATCCCGTGTTTGAGCTTAAACCATTACCTGATATCTTAAATATGCTTATCTTGATGAAAAGAAGATATATCCTGTTATTATTAGTGCTAACCTTTCAGAGCAGGAAGAACAGAAATTATTGAAAACTCTGAAGAAGCAATGTGCTGCTATTGGATATACTCTTGATGATCTTAAGGGCATTAGTCCCACTCTATGCCAGCACAATTTTTTTTGGAGAAAGACGCTAAACCGGTTGTTGATCACCAACGACGGTTAAATCCTACGATGAAAGAAGTGGTAAGAAGTGAAATACTAAAGCTTCTGGAGGCAGGTATAATTTATCCTATTGCTGATAGTCAGTGGGTAAGTCCTGACCATTGTGTCCGTAAGAAGGGAGGTATTACTGTTGTTCCTAATGATAAAGACGAATTGATCCCATAAAGAATTGTTACAGGTTATAGAATGGTAATTGATTTCTGCAAATTAAATAAAGCTACTAGAAAGGATCATTACCCTTTACCTTTTATTGATCAAATGCTAGAAAGATTATCCAAACATACACATTTTTGCTTCCTAGACAGTTATTTTGGTTTCTCTCAAATACTTGTGTTGAAAGAGGATCAGGAAAAGACCACTTTTACTTGCCCTTTCGGTACCTTTGCTTATAGATGTATGCATTTTGGTTTATGTAATGTACCTGCTACCTTTCAAAGATGTATGACTGCTATATTCTCTGACTTTTGTGAAAAGATTGTTGAGGTTTTCATGGATGATTTCTCTGTGTATGGAACTTCTTTTGATGATTGTTTAAGCAACTAATAACCCACAAGTATAAGGGATCGCAACAGTTTTCGAGGGTAAAGTATTCAACCCAAATTTATTGATTCGACACAAGGGGAGCCAAAGAATATTCTCAAGTATTAGCAGCTGATTTGTCAATTCAACCACACCTGGAAACTTCATATCTACAGCAAAGTATTTAGTAGCAAAGTAATATGATATTAGTGGTAACGGTAGCAAAAGGTAACAATAGTAAAAGCAATGTTTTTGGTATTTTGTAGTGATGATAACAATAGCAACGGAAAAGTAAATAAGCGAAGAACAATATATGGAAAGCTCGTAGGCAATGGATCAATGATGGAGAATTATGCCGGATGCGGTTCATCATGTAACAGTCATAACTTAGGGTGACACAGAACTACCTCCAGTTCATTGATGTAATGTAGGCATGTATTCCGAACATAGTCATACGTGCTTATGGAAAAGAACTTGCATGACATCTTTTGTCCTACCCTCCCGTGGCAGCGGGGTCCTTACGGAAACTAAGGGATATTAAGGCCTCCTTTTAATAGAGAACCGGAACAAAGCATTAAAACATAGTGAATACATGAACTCCTCAAACTACGGTCATCACCGGTAAGTATCCCGATTATTGTCACTTCGGGGTTAACGGATCATAACACATAATAGGTGACTATAGACTTGCAAGATAGGATCAAGAACACTCATATATTGATGAAAACATAATAGGTTCAGATCTGAAATCATGGCACTCGGGCCCTAGTGACAAGCATTAAGCATAGCAAAGTCATAGCAACATCAATCTCAGAACATAGCGGACACTAGGGATCAAACCCTAACAAAACTAACTCAATTACATGATAGATCCCATCCAACCCATCACTGTCCAGCAAGCCTACGATGGAATTACTCATGCACGATGATGAGCGTCATGAAATTGGTGATGGAGGATGGTTGATGATGACGATGGCGACAGATTCCCCTCTCCGGAGCCCTGAACGGACTCCAGATCAGCCCTCCCGAGAGGTTTTAGGGCTTGGCGGCGGCTCCGTATCATAAAACACGATGATTCCTTCTCTCTGATTTTTTCTCCCTGAAACACAATATATGGAGTTGGAGTTGGAGTCGGAGGGGCAACAGGGGCCCCACGAGGTAGGGGCGCGCCCTAGTGGGGCAGGCGCGCCCCCCACCCTCGTGGAGAGGTGGTGGGCCCCCTGGCCTTCATCTTTTGCAGGTATTTTTTCTTATTTTCTGAAAAGTGGTTCCGTGAAGTTTCAGGTCATTCCGAGAACGTTTGCTCCTGCACATAAATAACACATGGTAATTCTGCTGAAAACAGCATCAGTCCGGGTTAGTTCCATTCAAATCATGCAAGTTAGAGTCCAAAACAATGGCAAAACTGTTTGGAAAAGTAGATACGTCGGAGACGTATCAACTCCCTGATGACCCACAAGTATAGGGGATCTATCGTAGTCCTTTCGATAAGTAAGAGTGTCGAACCCAACGAGGAGCAGAAGGAAATGATAAGCGGTTTTCAGCAAGGTATTCTCTGCAAGTACTGAAATAAGTGGTAACAGATAGTTTTGTCATAAGATAGATTGTAACGAGCAACAAGTAACAAAAGTAAATAATGTGCAGCAAGGTGGCCCAATCCTTTGGAGCAAAGGACAAGCTGGAACAAACTCTTATAATAGGAAAAGCGCCCCCGAGGACACATGGGAATATCGTCAAGCTAGTTTTCATCACGTTCATATGATTCGCGTTTGATACTTTGATAATTTGATATGTGGGTGGACCGGTGCTTGGGTGCTATTCTTACTTGAACAAGCATCCCACTTATGATTAACCTCTATTGCAAGCATCCGCAACTACAACAAAAGTATTAAGGTAAACCTAACCATAGCATGAAACATGTGGATCCAAATCAGCCCCTTACGAAGCAACGCATAAACTAGGTGAAAGATTGTGGATGTCGCCTAGAGGGGGGGTGAATAGGTGTTTTAAAATAATTATGGTTTAGGCTTGAACAAATGCGGAATAAACCTAGGGGTTAATTTGCCAAGCATAAAACCTAAAACAACTAGGCTCACCTATGTGCACCAACAACTTATGCTAAGCAAGATAAGCAACGATGAGATAGAAAGATATATGACAAAGAACAATATGGCTATCACAAAGTAAAGTGCATAAGTAAAGGGCTCGGGTAAGAGATAACCGAGGCACGCGGAGATGATGATGTATCCCGAAGTTCACACCCTTGCGGATGCTAATCTCCGTTTGGAGCGGTGTGGAGGCACAATGCTGCCCAAGAAGCCACTAGGGCCACCGTAATCTCCTCACGCCCTCGCACAATGCAAGATGCCGTGATTCCACTAAGGGACCCTTGAGGACGGTCACCGAACCCTTACAAATGGCAACCCTTGGGGGCGGTCACCGAACCCGTACACTTTGGCAACCCTTGGGGGCGGTCACCGGTACTCGTCAAATTGCTTGGGGCGATCTCCACAACCTAATTGGAGACCCCGATACTTGCCCAGAGCTTTTCACCACAATGATTGAGCTCCGAACAACACCAACCGTCTAGGGCGCCAAGGCACCCAAGAGGAACAAGCTCTAGGGTGCCCAAAAACCGAAGAGTAATAAGCTTCTCAACCTTCACTTCCACGTAACACCGTGGAGAACTCAAACCGATGCACCAAATGCAATGGCAAGGGCACACGAAGTGCCCAAGTCCTTCTCTCTCAAATCCCACCGAAGCAACTAATGCTAGGGAGGAAAATGAGAGGAAGAACAAGAAGGAGAACACCAAGAACTCCAAGATCTAGATCCAAGGGGTTCCCCTCACATAGAGGAGCAAGTGATTGGTGGAAATGTGGATCTAGATCTCCTCTCTCTTTTCCCTCAAAAACTAGCAAGAATCCATGGAGGGATTGAGAGTTAGCAAGCTCAAAGAAGGTCAACAATGGGGGAAGAACACGAGCTCAAAGGATAAGGTTCATAGGAGAAGAAGACCCCCTTTTATAGGAGGGGGAAAATCCAACCGTTATGTGCTCAGCCCGCACACGAGCGGTACTACCGCTCAGGTGGAAGAAACAGGGAAAAGGAGCAACAAAACATGAACCTTGGGGCGGTAGTACCGCAGGAGACAGCGGTACTACCGCTCCCTTCGGCGGTACTGCCGCACAGAACAAAGGGTAAAGGGAAAGAGGGAACCGGGTGGTACTACCGCGGAGGAAGGGCGGTACTGCCGCTAAGGAGCAGTACTGCCGCACTACTGCCGCAGTGAGGTACCGCACGACACAGAAAAATACCCCTTGAATCGACGCGGTAGGGACCTGGTAAGCCAGCGGTAGTACTGCTGCGGAGTCACCGCCAGTACTACCGTTGCGGAGCGGTACTGCCGCTTGTGACCCCTCAGCGGTACTACCGCTGGGTACCACGGTACTACCGCTGGGACCCTGACAAAAACCATACTCAAGAAAACAAGAACTGCCATAACTTCTGCATATGAGCTCCGAATTGAGCAAACTCAAGCTTTTTGGAAACAAGACGACGAGTAGCATCAAAACAGCGGAGTGAGAAGAGGCAGGAGAGGTATGCCTAACAAAAAGAGGAGTGAAACCTCCAACCGAGAAGAATCGGCAAAACCTCCAACATCGAAAACATCATAGAAGATGCATGCGAACTCCGTTTTTGATGAACTCAAGCTTGTCATCAAGATGACCATAAGCTCTAAGACTCACAAAGAAAACCAAACAAGAACCAAGAAAGATGATGCAATGATGCAATGGTTTGAGATCTCAATGAACGATACGATCAAGCTACTCATCGAGAGCCCCCCTTGATAGTATGGCAATCGATCCTATAACCCGGTCTCCCAACTACCATCATGAGACCGGTAAAATAGAAAACCTATCAAGGGCAAACCTTTGCCTTGCACATGGTCCACTTGAGCTAGATGATGACGATCTTGACTTCCTCAAGTTGGACCACCTTTCTTGATTGTGTTGGCTCGATGAAGACTAGTTGATTGCTCCCCCATACTCCACTATGGGTGAGCCTTTCTTCCGCACATCTTCACAAGTCCATTGTCACCACAATGGATGGCAAGCTTCAAGCATTTGATCTCTTCGTGATGCTCCACTCGAACTTGCACACCGCAACCCTTCTTGATTGTGTTGAGTCGATGAAGACTAGTTGAGTGCTCCCCCATACTCTACTATGGGTGAGCTACTCTTCCGCACATCTTCACAGGTCCATTGTCACCACAAAGGACATCAAGCTTCAAGCATTTGATCTCTACGTGGCGCTCCACTTGAACTTGCACACCGCAACCTAACCCCACAAAGAACCCTCACGAAGACCATGGGTTAGTACACAAAGCGTAATTGACAATGCTTACCATACCATGGGATCACTTGATCCCTCTCGGTACATCTTCTACGCTTTGTGGGTTGATCAACTTGATTCACTCTTTAACTTAGTCTTGATCAACCTCTCAAGACCAATCTTTAGGTAATTCCTTGAATAGCACCTTGGTCGACACAAACTCTCCTTGAAACCAACACATGTACTCCAAGAAAAGCCTATGGACAAAACCTTCAAATATAACTCAAGGCAACCATTAGTCCATAGAGATTGTCATCAATTACCAAAACCAAACATGGGGCACCGCATGTTCTTTCACTAGGGTTTAAGCTTCTGTCACTCTAGCAACCCATCATCTACTTATTACTTCCCAATGCCTTCCTCTAGGCCCAAAATGGTGAAGTGTTATGTAGTCGACGTTCACATAACACCACTAGAGGCTAGACAACATACATCTTATCAAAATATCAAACGAATACCAAATTCACATGACTACTAATAGCAAGACTTCTCCCTTGTCCTCAGGAACAAACGTAATTACTCACAAAGCATATTCATGTTCAAAATTAGAGGGGTAATAATATGCATATAGGATCTGAACATATGATCTTTCACCAAATAAACCGATTAGCATCAACTACAAGGAGTAATCAACACTACTAGCAACATACTAGCACCAATCCCGGGCTTTGAGACAAGAATTGGATACAAGAGATGAACTAGGGTTTGGAGATGAGATGGTGCTGGTGAAGATGTTGATGGAGATTGCCCTCTCCGAATGAGAGGAGCGTTGGTGATGACGATGATGATAATTTCCCCCTCCTGGAGGGAAGTATCCCCGGCAGAACAGCTCTGCCGGAGCTCTAGATTGGATCCGCCAAGGTTCCGCCTCGTGGCGGCGGAGTCTCGTCCCGAAAAGCTCCTTCCTATTTTTTTCTCATTGAAAGACTTCATATATGAGAAGATGGACATCGGAGAGCCACCAGGGGGCCCACGAGGTAGGGGGGCACGCCCTAGGGGGGGGGGCGCCCCCCATCCTCGTGAGCAGGGTGTGGGCCCCTTGGCCTTCATCTTTGGCGAGGATTTTTCTTTATTTGTTTTAAGATGTTCCGTGGAGTTTCAGGACTTTTGGAGTTGCGCAGAATAGGTCTCTAATATTTGCTCCTTTTCCAGCCCAGAATTCCAGCTGCCGGCATTCTCCCTCCTTATGTAAACCTTGTAAAATAAGAGAGAATAGCCATAAGTATTGTGACATAAAGTGAAATAGCAGTCCGTAATGCGATAAATATCGATATAAAAGCATGATGCAAAATGGACGTATCAACTCCCCCAAGTTTAGACATCGCTTGTCCTCAAGCGAAAAGCCGATAACAATAAATATGTCCTCATGTTTAGAGGTAGAGGCATCGATAAAAATAAAATACGGACATGAGGTGTAACATCCCAAATTTTCAATTTGGAATGTTATACATTAGATCATCATTGCATACCATATTTTATTTTGCATTTTGGTTGATCCTAGAAATTCTACGCAACTCAATGACCCACGGAGAGAGTTGGGGATTTCATTATTTTCATATTTGAGTTTTCCCAAATTTTGAGAATAGGATCATTTGATTTTATTTATTTTATCATCAATTATTTCTATTACCAAAAATATGAGAGAGGGAATAAAATGACTTTCCCAAAATAAAGAAATATTGAGGATTTAATAATAAAATCAAATAAGATTTTATTCGGAGTTTTTCGTTATTTTATTTGAATTTAGGAAAAATGTGCGTTTTTCAAAATTGCATTTAGGCCCCAAATAAATGTTCACCTTGTGCGGCTTGATTTTAGAAGCCCGAGAAAATTTATTTCGGAATTTTTTGGAGTCCATTTAGTACTTCTTTTTATTTTTCTTCTACGCGTAATTATTAAAAAAAACGCACACCGACCTAACCGGGTCGTGTCCGCCTGGGACTCTGGCCCGGCAGGCTTTATAAGCCGGGGCAGCCCACCCGGGCCAAACCCTAAGCCGCCTCAGCCGCCCCAGCCCCAAGCCGCCGCCGCCGCCCGCCGCCGCCGCCGCCCGCCGCCGCCGCCGCCGCCCGCCGCTTGCCGGACGGCGCCGCCGCCGACCCGCCGCCCGAGGTCCGCTGCCGCCTCGAAATCCGAACCGTTTTTTTCTTTTTTTTTTTGAAAACCCGTTCGGTTTTTCCGTCGGTTTTTCCGCCATTTTTTTAGTTTCGGTTTTTTCAAATAGATCGGTTTTTCCGGTTTATTTAATTTAGCGAGTGTTCGTTGTTTTTCTTTTTCTCGGATTAAATCCGCGATTTTTCTGATCGCGATTCCTGATCCGATTTTTGTTTTAGTATAACTTTTCGCTCGTTTATCGGAATCAGGCGATTCAAGCGCCTGGAGTTTCGTCTCGAAACCCTCTATCCGTTTAACCAACTTAAACAAGATTTTGCTACTGTAAAATTTGCCCTAGATCCAGATTAGTAGAACGAAGTTGTTTCTTTCGCCGTTTGACTTTCGTTGCTTCGTTCGATTTGATTCTTTTTGCCAACCGGAGTTCTTAAGTTGAACCTTCTGGTTAGATCTATTATTTGAGTTTTACCTGTGCACTAGATGAGTACTTATTGTATGCTTGTTTGATTGTCTGTGATAGAATACCCGGAGTGCGCCGCTTGTTACTTCGAATCGCTAGGTTTCCCGGATCATCAGCAAGGCAAGTAACACTTTGATCATACCTTTCCTACTACCCAGTTTTATTGCATTAGAACAATCCTCACACATTACATGATTAGGATCTAATTAAATTGTGGGATGGGAAGTAGTTGAGGTAGTACCTATTACCTGTTTATTATCAAACCTTTGGGAGTTACTTCTACGTTTGCTTATTTTGCCATGCTATGCTAGTAGACGTGGATTGGGTGAGTGATATCCATGACAGATGTGAGTTTGTTAATTAATGGTTTATCTAAGGTGGCAACTTAAACACACATCTGGGTGGATTGAGGCACCTGGGTATTCCAGGACTTGCCTATTTTTCTTTTGGACCGCCACCCAGACTCAAAGGGATCATGAGACTATTCATACTAGAAACTTCCGTGTGCAGCCACAAGCTATTATGGGCTCTAGCATAGTTGACTAAGTCGTGCGAACTCTTACAGTGGTAGACTAGCAGATGTAGGGATGTAGGTGGTACGGTCTACCTGATCATAAGGTGCTAGCGCTTCTGAAAGACTATGTCTTGGTCATCCGTCTTCTCAAACACCTTGTAGTGCGAGAAACCAAACGGAGGCGATCGAGTCTTGTGGGGAAAAGTGCGCAAACCTTTGCAGAGTGTAATAAACTAATCATGATTAGCCGTGTCCTCGGTTACGGACATCTTGAGTATCTAGTACCTGGATTTTCATGTGAATCTCAACATGTTACTCTAAAAATTAATTCTGTTGGGTTTTGTTTGATGATGATGCTTAATTGGGATTGAGAATGCTGTCAACCATTCTCAATGTTTAACAACTACCATGATAGTTAAATAATTTTATTCCTTTGCAGTAGGGAAAAATTGGCTTTACGCAAAACTGTAACCATAGAGCTTTCCACCAGCCAAATATGCATATAGTATAGCTGTTTCATTCCATTACTCTCTGTGTGTTACATTGCCAGCATATTCCATGTGCTGACCCGTTTCGGGCTGCAACGTTAATGTTGCGGACTTTTCAGACGACGATTAAGGAGTTTTTAGGTCGTGGTTCTATAATCAGCGATGCCGTTGGAGTTGATGGACCCACTTATCTTCCAAGCCTTCCGCTGTTATCGTTATTAGATGGCCTTGAGCCATATTCATTGTATTAAGTTCTCTTTTGAGACCCTCGATGTAATAAGTGTGTGATTGCTACTCTGTTATAAATCCTCCGAGTACTGTGTGGTGTCAGCATTACTGATCCAGGGATGACACCGGAGCATAGAGATCAGACTGTTTGAGGTCTGGTTGCTACATGAGGGCATCATGATTATTCTCATAACAGCAATATATATAGATTTTGTCATATGATTACTTATGTTCAAGTGATGATCTATTCACAATGCAAAAGTATAAATCATAAACCTTATTGGGTTCCGACAAACTATAATCTCAGTCATTGAAGCAATTGCAATTTATCATAACATCGGAAAGAGTCTATGTCAGAGCTAAAAAGCAAGCCCACATACTCAACTATCATTTAGTCCTCCATAATTGCTAACACTCACGCAATACTTGTGGTTACAGAGTTTTAATCGGACACAGAGAAAGATAGGGGCTTATAGTTTTGCCCCACAACCTTTTACCTCAAGGGTAATGTCAACAATAATGGTTCATGCTCCCCTACATCCAATTGGATATATATATATATATATATATATATATATCATGTTCTTTCCAACATGCTGAGCTTGCCAAAGGATAAAATGAAAAAGAAAAGGTGAAGATCACCATGACTCTTGCATAAGGTAGAAGATAATAATAAAGGATAGGCCCTTCGCAGAGGGAAGTAGAGGTTGCCATGCGCTTTTATGGTTGGATGCATAAAATCTCAATGCGAAAGAACGTCACTTTATATTGCCCCTTGTGATATGAACCTTTATTATGCAGTCTGTCACTTTTATTACTTCCACATCACAAGATCGTATAAAGTTTATTTCTCCCACACCAATCAATCATACATATTTAGAGCAATTTTTATTGCTTTGCACCTATGACAACTTACTTGAAGGATCTTACTGAATCCATAGGTAGATATGGTGGACTCTTATGGCAAAACTGGTTTAAGGATTTTGGAAGCACAAGTAGTATTTCTACTTGGTGCTGAGAATTTGGCTAGCATGAGGGGGAAAGGCAAGCTCAACAAGTTATAGGATCCATGACAACATACTTTATCTCAGATATAAGAAAGACATAACTCATTACATTGTCTTCCTTGTCCAACATCAACTCTTTAGCATGTCGTATTTTAATGAGTGCTCTCAATCATAAAAGATGTCAATGATAATATATCTATATGTGAAACCTCTCTTTCCTTATTACTTCCTATTAATTGCAACAATGACCAAAGCTATGCTTGCCAACTCCCAACAACTTTTAATCATCATACTCTTTCTATGTGAAGTCATTACTCTCAATAAGATCAATATGAACTTTTTGTTTCTTTTTATTCTTTTCTTTTTCTTTTATTCACCCAAGATCATGGCAAAATAATCAAGCCCTTGACTCAACACTAATCTTTATTATATATAGCTCACGAACTCGATTACAAAGAGAGATCATAAAGCAAACTCAAAACTAGATCATGCCATAAACTTTATTCTACTAGATCAAGATACTACTAATAGGATCGAACTAAGAAAAACGGTAAAGATAGGAGTTGTGATTGTGATACGATACCGGGGCACCTCCCCCAAGCTTGGCAGTTGCCAAGGGGAGTGACCATACCCATGTGATTATGTCTCCTTTGTCGGTGAAGAAGGTGGTGGTGATGTTGGCTTAGTTGATGGCTTAGGCTTCTCCCTTAATTTGCGCTTGAGGACGGCATTTTGATCCCTCAGATCATCGATCTCCCACTCCAGGATTAATTTCTTTTTGCATAGGTCCTGCTTATTTTCCTGCAAGAGACGAAAAGGGATAAACTCGAACTTGGGTTTCTTTACCCTATCAGGGAGACTTGACTTTTTGAACTCCACGTGCATGTCCCCAAGTTGAGGTAATGGTGCTTCATCTTCATCTGAGCTCATCTCCTCCTTCCCCTTGGGTTCATAGTCCTCTTCTTCCTCCGTGGTCCATCCATCGTGTTCCACATCTCCATAGACCTTTGGGTTTGCTAAGTAATCATCCACATAGCTTTCTCCTTCCGAATCCTGGGAAGACATGTTGATTTAATCTACAACGGGACAGCTCAAAATGAAAACAGAGGATATTTGCGTGATACAGGAGTCAAAACCTTCGGGAGAATATATAATGAATTTTTACCGAGAAAAATACGTAACATGCAAGAAAACGGAGTCCGGAAGGCACACGAGGTGCTCACGAGGTAGGGGGGCGTGCCCAGAGGGGTAGGGCACGCCCACCACCCTCATGGGGCCCTCGTGTCCTTCCCGGACTGCTACTTATTTTTCTATTTTTCTAAATATTCCAAAACGGAGTAATATTGCCTTAAAAATTGTTTTGGAGTCGTTTTACTTACCATACCACATACCCATTCCTTTTCGGAGTCTGAAACATTCCGGAAAGTGTCCCTTATGTATTCCTCCGGGGTTACGGTTTCAATAATATTGGTTTCAACATTTATGGGATTACCTGAGATATAATGTTTAATTCTTTGACCGTTTACCACCTTCGGATTTGTGCCCTCGAAGTTGTTGATATTTATGGCACCGGAACGATAGACCTCTTCGATAACATAGGGGCCTTCCCATTTAGAGAGGAGTTTGCCTCCAAAGAATCTTAACCGAGAGTTGTATAGCAATACATAATCACCTACATTAAACTCACGCTTTTGTATCCTTTTGTCATGCCATCTTTTAACTTTTTCTTTAAACAACTTGGCATTTTCCTAAGCTTGGGTTCTCCATTCATCAAGTGAGCTAATATCAAATAACCTCTTCTCACCGGCAAGTTTAAAATCATAATTAAGCTCTTTAATAGCCCAATATGCCTTATGTTCTAGTTCGAGAGGTAAGTGACATGCTTTTCCATAAACCATTTTATACGGAGACATACCCATAGGGTTTTTGTATGCAGTCCTATAAGCCCATAATGCATCATCAAGTTTTTTGGACCAATTCTTTCCAGACCTATTAACAGTCTTTTGCAAAATTAATTTGAGCTCTCTATTGCTCAACTCTACTTGACCACCAGACTGTGGGTGATAAGGAGATGCAATTCTATGATTAACATCATATTTAGCAAGCATTTTATGGAAAGCACCATGAATAAAGTGTGAACCACCATCAGTCATTAAATATCTAGGGACTCCAAACCTCGGGAAAATAACTTCTTTAAGCATTTTAATAGAAGTGTTATGATCAGCACTACTAGTTGGAATAGCTTCTACCCACTTAGTAATGTAATCAACAGCAACTAAAATATGTGTGTATCCATTAGATGCAGGAAAAGGTCCCATATAATCAAAGCCCCAAACATCAAACGGTTCAATAACAAGTGAATAATTCATAGGCATTTCTTGACGTCTACTAATATTACCAATTCTTTGACATTCATCACAAGACAAGACAAACTTACGGGCATCCTTGAAGAGAGTAGGCCAATAAAAACCAGATTGCAATACCTTATGTGCAGTTCTATCTCCAGCATGGTGTCCTCCATAAGACTCGGAATGACACTTGCGTAGGATCTGTTCCTGTTCATGCTCAGGTACACATCGTCTAATAACACCATCTACTCCTTTATAAAGGTGTGGGTCATCCCAAAAGTAATGTCTCAAATCATAGAAGAACTTTTTCTTTTGTTGGTATGTGAAGCTAGGTGGTATAAACTTAGCAACAATATAATTAGCATAATCAGCATACCATGGAGTACTACGAGAAGTACTTATAACATTTAATTGTTCATCAGGAAATCTATCATTAATAGGTAGTGGGTCATCAAGAATATTTTCTAACCTAGACAAGTTGTCTGCAACGGGGTTCTCAGCTCCCTTTCTATCAACAATATGCAAATAAAATTCTTGTAGCAAGAGAACCCATCTAATAAGTCTAGGCTTAGCATCTTTCTTTTCCATAAGGTATTTAATAGCAGCATGATTAGTTTGAATAGTTATTTTAGAATTAACAATATAAGATCTTGTCAGGACCCCGATTCCAAGTCACATCGATCTAGCCGGTAACACCTCATATCACATTGCGACCTCACGCACGGTATCCCCATGGGTGTCGCCTTACCATGGCCCAGGACCGTTTGCGCCTTTTGGCTCACGTATATGATAGTGTCGCTAGCATCCATATGACAGAGAACCCGGGCCGACATGGCTAGTCGTGAACCCAAAGCGGCACAGACCTATGGAGACAGGCATATGTGAATCATATCGAGCATGTCAGTCATCAGCGTGTGAATCCGGGCTGTAGCACTGGGCTAACAGGACTCCGGGGAACCCGGGCTGTAGCAGGCTAGGCAGGACTCCGGACGTCACCGCGTGACATCTCCTCGAAGGGACAGACATAGGAACGAAGTGAAACACATGTCGGCCAGTCAAGTGTCCTGAGCAGTAGTGCTGGGCTAGCAGGACTCCGGTGAACCGGGCTGTAGCGGACTACTATGGCTCGAGGAGCACTATACTACATCTCCCCATAAGAAAGGCTGCCAAGGATAAACAACTAGATTGTCGGATCCCACACATACCAAGCATTTCAATCATACACACAATATGCTCGATATGTGCAAATACAACATGGCATCACAACCAAACTCTACAACTCAAGTACTTTATTTAAAGGCTCCAAAGATCCATACATAACATGTTCTTACAGGTAGGGGTCACATGACCCGACACTCAAGTCATACAAGCATACAAGCACATGCGGAAGCAAATAGTCTGAGTACAGACACTAGAAAGCAAGAAGGCTTCTTGAAGCCTGTCTATCTACATAGGGCCCTCCATGGCCAGGATCACCACCTGGGTGGCAAGTCACTCATCGACGTCGAGATCTACATAAAACCCATCGGAGGGGGCGGTGTTGTCGTCTGAAAACAGTAATTAAGCAAACATGAGTACAAAGGTACTCATCAAGTCTTACATCAGAACCTATTGTACATGCTCATTCTCAAGAAGGTGGTGGGGTTATTGCAGCAAGCCAGCTTTGACTCTTGGCTAAGCTATCCTACGGAACACCACTAATAAAATAGTTTTCGCACATGAGTCCACTACTCACCAACACAATACTCCACCGGGGATCCTCCCTCGTCATCCTACGAGAGGGCCATCCTCGGTACTCACACTTATCTTGAGTCTTTTAGTAGTATCCATTAACTTGTCTATGAACTGTATAGGCAACCAAGTAGTCCTTTACCGTGTACGCGGCTATTCGAATAGTTTTATACCCTGCAGGGGTGTACTTCTTCATACACGCTTTCACCACTTACCGCCGTTTACACGACATGTACTCGGCAACCTTCAAGCGGAGGCCCAACGAGGGTGTCGGCCACGGCCTACCTAAACACTCAAGTCTCTAGTCCAGGTTTATCGCATATCCAGGTTCCATCCGCAGGGAGTCCGGCCGAGGTTTCCACATACGGCCCCGAACGATGTGAACAGGGTTCCCGAGACACCAAACGGGTGACTCGGTACACCATGCCACGGTGTATCTACTGCAACATAGCCCACCCCTAGGGTCAGCGCTACGCACGGCCGCCAACACATAACCTACAAACACCAGAAACTAATTGCAACTCCTGGACAGAGTACTAGGGTGATTAAGAAGCCGAGAGGGTCCATTGGTTTCGGGCCCAATGTATGGTAGTAACTGAATCTTAAATCACACATACAGATCTCAGTTCTTAGGGACGGCCTCAATGAAACAACCCACCATGTACTCCTATATGGCCTCTCATCAATACCTTTACCAAAACATGTTCAACACATCCCTCACATTACCGACATAATCATTTCACTCTAGCCCATCACCCAGATGAACCAGACCTGACACAACTCTAAGCATAGCAGGCATAGCAAGGTAGGAAACACAAACATGGCTCAATCAACTCCTACACATGCTAGTGGGTTTCATCTAGTTACTGTGGCAATGACAGGTCATGCAAAGGAAGTGGGCTCAACTACCGCAACACACAGCAGTTTGAATCACGTTGTCTTAATGCAGTAAACAAGAGCAGAAGCGAGAACATGGGTTTGTATCAGAATGATCAATGGGTTGCTTGCCTGATGGAGTGGTAGTAGGGTACTGCCCTTTAGTTGGATACTCGGAGATATCCTCGGAGGCAGAACCTACCACGAAGGACACACAGAACATAATCAACACATGACAATATGCAACAATATGATGCATGCTATGACATGGCAAAATGATGTGTCCTGCCTAATGCAATGTGAAACTAGTTTAAAAGGGTCCATTTGAATCAAAGATTCAAATGAAGGTTAAAGTTCTTATGCATAAAAAGTGTATTAGCTTGTTTCACCTAAACAGCAAGGTTAAAGTGGTTTGTCATGCATGAAACCATTACAGATGGATAGATAGAATTTTTCTGATCATTTTTCATATATAATTTGTTTGATTTGGAGCTATGGTTGATTTTCTATGATTTTTAGAAGTTTTGGCTATTTTCTGGAATTTCCTATATAAAAATAAATCCAGAAAATGAATAATTGTGTCAGCACTGCGTCACGGTGACGTCAGCTGGTCAACATCGCCTAGTCAGAGTCAAACCTAACAGTGGGACCCATATGTCATTGACTCAGCTAATTAATATGGTTAATTAACCTTAAATTAAGCCTAACTAAAATGTCAGTGGGGCCGGGGCCCACATGTCAGCGGCTAACCTAACTAAATTAGTGTTAGTTTAACTCCTAATCTATGTTTGATCAGGGGGCGGGGCCCACATGGTCAAATGGGTCAAACCCACCGGCGACATGAAACCGGCGAGGCCCGAGACGGCGGCGCGGCTCGGAAACGCAGCACAAGCGATGAAACGAGCGATGGTTTGGCTTGGTGTGAAGCTGGTGCTCGTCTACATCCAACGGAGCCATCAGCTCGCGCCGGAGTGGACCATACGACGGCGGCGATGGCAAGCGCGGCGGCCGGAGCTCGGACAAGCTCGGCAACGACGCTGTGGTGCACGGGAGGACTAGCTGATGGTGGTGTTGGGTTTCTGGGAACATGCTGAGCACGTAGCAGTGCTCGGGCGCGAAGGTTGCTAGCCTATTCACCGGCGACGACGAGCGCAGTGGCGGTGAGCTCTTGGGTCCGGTGGCTAGCACGCATATAGCACGCAAATGAACATGGGAGATGGGGGGAAATATGGCGGGGCTCACGGCGAGTCTTCTGGTGCAGCCGTTGAGCTCGAGGAGGCACGGACGGCGACGTATCGACGGGCGGCGATCGTCGGGGAAGAGGACGATGATGAGCTCGATGGCGACGTTCTTGGCCGTCCGGCGCCGTGTGACTTGTTGAAGAGGAAGAGGTCGTCACGGCGGAGCTCTCGGGCACGTCAGAGGGGCGAGGGGGAGGCGGTGGTCGCGACAACGACGAGTGGCGGCGACGGTTGCGCTCGGCAGGGGATGGGGAGAGAGCCAGAGGAGGGAGAGGGGCACGAGAAGAGTGGGGAAAGTGAGAGGGGGACGAGGGGGAGTGCATGGCACTCGTAGACGACGTCCTGGTTGTCGGCAGAAGCAGGAGGTGGCCGACGTGTGGCTGCGGGCACCGGCCACGCGCCTCTCGTCCTCCTGGCGAGAGGAGGGGGATGACTGGCGGGAGCCAGTGGCTGGGCCGAGCTGGGCCAGGCCAGGGCGACAGGTAAGTCCTCTGTTCCCTTGTTTTCTCTTTTTTTATTTGCTCTGCTCTGTGTATTGAAATGATTAAAATACCATTCCATTTTTAAAATTCCTGGAAATATTCAGAGGAACATTTGAAAATATTCTCAACTGCCTAAAAATACTTCCAAGAGTATTTGAGCACTTTAAAATATTTATAGTATTTAAAATGCCCAAATTTAAATACTTATGGCTTGTTCAAAAATCCAGAATGGCTCCATAATTTGCAAGGCCATTTTTGGCAGAGGTTTAAACCAGAATAAAAAATGGTGGGCTTTGGCATTTTGGGTTCATTGAAAATCCAATTGTTGGAAATTAGCATTTTTAGGGGGGTGTTGGGGTTGATTAGCCCCCATTTCAAGTTTAAAATAAATTTAAACATGATGCACATGTTCATCCAATCCTAATGCATGACTAAAAACAGGGATGTGACAACGCACCCCCACTCAAAAGAATCTCGTCCCGAGATTTAGGATCCTCTGGGAAGAAGGTGGGGTACTCGAGTCGAAGACGATCCTCCCTTTTCCATGTGGCTTCCTTTTCGGAATGGTGTGACCATTGAACCTTAAGAAACTTGATATTATGGCGTCGTGTGGTACGCTCGGCTTGATCAAGGATACGAACGGGATATTCCCGATATGAGAGGTTATCCTGTAGATCAAGCATTTTGTGGTCTACTCCACGGATAGGATCCGCGAAGCAACGCCTGGGTTCAGAAACGTGGAAGACATCGTGAACTTTGGAAAGATGCGAAGGTAGTTCCAATTGGTACGCAACTTCTCCTCATTTGGCAAGAATGCGAAAGGGTCCAATGTAACGAGGAGCCAATTTGCCTTTGATACCGAAATGATGGGTTCCCTTTAACGGAGTAACCCGAAGGTAAGCCTTCTCGCCGACATCATAAGTCCTGAGCTTATGTTTACAATCATATTGGCTCTTTTGACGAGATTGGGCTGTTTTCAATTTCTCACGAATAACGCGAACCTGCTCTTCTGCTTCCTGAATTATATCCGGGCCAAAAAGTTGTCTTTCTCTGGTTTCTGACCAGTTAAGAGGCGTTCGACATTTTCGTCCATAGAGAACTTCGAAAGGAGCTTTGCCCAAGCTAGCTTGATAACTATTGTTATAGGCATACTCCGCGAATGGAAGGCATTTCTCCCAACCCATTCCGAATGAGATGACAGAAGCTCGGAGCATATATTCCAGAATTTGATTGACTCGCTCTACTTGACCACTTGATTGAGGATGGAAGGCGGTGCTAAAAGAGAGACGAGTTCCCATAGCATTTTGGAAACTTTCCCAAAATCAAGAGGTGAAGAGACTCCCACGGTCTGAGTTAATTTCCAATGGGACACCATGAAGAGACACTATTCAGGAGATGTATAAGTCAGCTAGCTGGCTAGCGGTGATACTCTCACGAACAGGTAGAAAGTGGGCTACTTTGGAAAGACGGTCGATCACGACGAAGATGGCATTATTCCCTCTCTTGGTCCTGGGAAACCCAGTAATGAAATCCATACTGATTTTATCCCATTTCCACTCAGGAATAGCCAAAGGTTGAAGGGCGCTAGCAGGCCGTTGGTGCTCTGCTTTAACACGAAGACAGACGTCACAACTAGCAATGTATTGAGCAATTTCTCTCTTCATCCTAGTCCACCAAAACCTCTGGCGTAGGTCTTGATACATTTTAGTACTACCGGGATGAATGGTGAGAGGGGATTCATGAGCTTCCTTAAGGATCAGCCGCCTTAGGTTTCATGCCTTGGGAACCACTAAGCGGTTTCCAAAGTATACGACACCTTGAGCATCAACGGAGAAACAATTCGTGACTCCTCTCTTAATGTTTCTCTTAATACGGGAGATTCCCGGATCTACATTCTGTGCCTTGATGATCTGATCCATATGGGTAGGTTTCACCACCAGGGTGGATAGGAATCCTCAAGGAACAATGTGAAGATTAAGCTTACAAAATTCCTCATGGAGAAATGGTTGACTTTGTTGTAACACCAGGTTGTTACAATAAGATTTACGACTTAGCGCATCAGCCATGACATTGGCTTTGCCCGGGGTGTAAGTTATTCCTAAGTCGTAATCTGAGATCAACTCGACCCAACGTCTTTGCCTGAGATTCAAATCCGGTTGGGTGAAGATATATTTAGAACTTTGGTGATCGGTGAAGATCTCGCAACGATTACCGAGGAGGTAATGTCGCCAAGTTTTAAGTGCATGGACTACAGCTGCAAGCTCTAGATCATGTGTGGGATAATTTTCCTCATGTGGGTGTAATTGCCGTGAAGCATAGGCAATTACCTGACGATCTTGCATGAGTATGCAACCTAGTCCTTGTCGCGAGGCGTCGCAATAGATAATAAAGTCCTTGGAGAAATCTGGTGGTACCAGTACGGGAGCAGATGTCAGGCGTCTTTTCAGTTCCTGAAAGCTGAACTCGCACTGTGGGGTCCACTCGAACTTTTTATCTTTCTTGAGGAGTTCAGTTAGAGGTTTAGCAACCTTGGAGAAATTCTCGACGAAGCGGCGGCAATAGCTCGCTAAGCCAAGGAAGCTCCGAACTTGCTTGACCGTCTCAGGTGGAGTCCAATCAAGGACGGCTTGAACTCGCTCGAGATTGACAGCAATACCCTTACCAGAGATTACATGGCCTAGATAGGTCACTTCTGGCAACCAAAATTCACACTTGGAGAATTTGGCATAAAGGCGATGCTCTCGAAGTTTCGTCAATACCAGCCTTAGATGTTCGGCATGTTCCTCTTCATTCTTGGAGTAGATGAGTATGTCATCGAGGTAAACTATGACGAATTTATCCAAATACTCCATGAAGATCGAGTTCATTAACCGAGAGAAGGTGGCTGGGGCATTGGTTAAACCGAAGGACATAACGGTGTACTCGTATTGGCCATAACGAGTAACAAAGGCCGTTTTGGGAATGTCCCCGTTTCTGATTTTGATTTGATGGTAGCCCAACCTCAAATCCATCTTGGAAAAGACTGAGGATCCAGCGAGCTGATCATACAGATCGTTGATCCTGGGAAGCGGATACTTGTTCTTGATAGTGACCAAGTTGACAGGTCGGTAATCTACAACCATCCGATCCGTTCCATCCTTCTTTTTGACGAAGAGGACGGGGCAAGCCCAAGGAGAGGAACTAGGACGGATGAAACCCTTTTTCAAGGACTCATCGAGTTGGTTCTTAAGCTCGGCTAGTTCTAAGGGTGCCATCTTATAGGGTCTTCTAGAAATTGGAACGGTTCCTGGAACAAGGTCTATCACAAACTCGACATCCCTGTCAGGTGGAACACCTGGCAGTTCTTCTGGAAAGACATCCGGAAAGTCTCGGACTACCGGAATATCCTCAAGGTCTGGAAGGGGGTTGGCATTTAGGGAGTAAAGCTGGCGCTTGGCCACTCGAGTTAAGACATTGACTGTCTGGCCCGATGGGTGAGTAAGTTGAACGGTTCTAGTAGCACAATCAATCTTAGCATAATGAGCTGACATCCAGTCCATACCCAAGATGATGTTTATGTCCGAGAACTTGAGAGCTATTAAGGATGCAAGGAAGACAAGTCTATCGACAATAATTTCGTTCCCATGGCTTACTCTAGAAGTTTGCCATTTGGAACCCGGAGTTTGAATTACCATGGAAGTGGGCATGTCACAGAATGTCGTGTTATGCAATCGAGCATAGTTCTCGGATATGAATGAATGAGATGCTCCAGTATCGAAAAGAACAGATGTCGGATGGCAGTTAACAAGGAGCGTACCAAGGACGACGTTGGGATCCTCATGAGCCTCCTCGGCTGAGACATAGTTGACATGGCCACGTGAGGTGGTGACCGGCTTGGCGTAGAATGTCTGTCCCGCTGGCTTACCATGACCAACAAACTTTCCAGACTGATTGGGGTTGTTGTTCTGGGGACACTCTCGACTATAGTGACTCGGCTCTCCACACTTGAAACATGTCACAACATTGGGGCGTGGAGCAGCATTAACAGCGGGGCCACCATAGGGCTTGGGTGGTGCAAACTGCTGGTTGGGACGAGGCGCCTCAACGGATGGCCTCGGAATGAACCTGGGTGGCAGTGCTGTGCTTGGAATCCACACTCGGCGCTTCTGAGATCCAGAGTCGGATGAAGAACCAAAATCACGAGAGTGCTTGCGTGAAGCGTCATAGTCAGACTGGCCTGTCTCAGCACTGATGGCTTTATTGACCAACTTCTGAAAGGAGGTGCACTCATGCAGACGAAGATCGTGGCGAAGCTCAGGGCTAAGTCCCTTGCGGAACCTTGCCTGCTTCTTGGCGTCGGTGGATACCTCTTCATGAGAATATCGTGCCAGATTCCCAAATTCACGACTATATGCATCCAGAGTCAGTCTTCCTTGGGTGAAATTGTAGAACTCTTCCCTCTTGCGATCTATGAGACCTTCTGGAATGTGATGCTCACGGAAAGCCTCACTGAGTTCAGCCCAATTAGTGATTTGGCCGACCGAGCGCATAGCTTCAAAGTTTTCCCACCAAAGGCTAGCAGGGCCTTCGAGGTGATAGGCAACATAAGTAACCTTGTCAGCTTCGGCTACGTTGGCAGAACGTAGCTTGTGGGTGATGCTGCGAAGCCAGTCATCCGCGTCGAGGGGCTCCACGGAATGGTTAAATTTTGGTGGGTACAACTTGATAAAGTCATTGATTGACACCAAGTCATTTCGCTGATGGCGTGCAGTGTTTTGCTCAATGCGCTCCAGCAAGCGGTTAGTCTCACGCTTGTTTCTTTCCGCCTCCAGCATCACTTCGGCCAGAGAAGGCAGGTGAGGCAGATTTTCACCCCTAGCTGCACTGGCTTCCCCCTGCTCTGGGGCAGCAGGGTTGCTGCGGGTGTTGACCATCCTAGAAGAAAACAAGACAACAGTTTAGATAAGGATGGCAGAAACTTAGCAAGGAAGTGCAGAATGTAATGGATAACATGGAATGCTAAGATGATCATTGCACGACATGGTAATATAGAAACTGCCATATATATACCATTGGTCATACACACCGTACATAGTTTAGTACAAGCCCAGGCTAGAGTACAACTACGATGAAAGACATTACATCTCATCGGAGGCATTCCAAGCTCATATACATTATTTTTCTACACCTCCGGAGCATGATACACACCAAGTCGTATCCCACGGTCACGCAGGACTGTGGAGAATACAACTACTACAATACTAGTGAAACTACTACTAGCTCAAACGGCTCCATAGTAATCCTCATAGAAGTCGCCACCAAAGCCTGGAAGTGGAACATGATCATCTGGGAACAGACGGTCCTGCGGAGCCCGCAGACCATAGGGGCTCGGATGTGGCCTTAGTCCCACAGGTGCTGGCAGATAGGGACCACGAGGAGGGGTGATGCCTCCTACATCGTGCCACTCCATAGAATCTGGCAATCCAGACCGTACAGGGTACAGATCCCTCAGATCCATGTATCCTGCCTGTACCGCCGGTGCAAACCGAGTCAAAGTGGCCCAGTGATCAGCACGAGAGTTGAAAAGCTCCATACGCAAGGCCCGATTTTCGCGATCCTTATCCTCGAGCATCTCGGCAGTGGTGCGGAGTAGTGACTCCTCATGTGTGGAGTCAGCATAGATAGCCTGGAGATACCCTTGCGCTCCCGGAAGTGAAGCTGGCATATAACGGAAGTCGGTGTTCCAAAGCAGGCCAGTCCGGACTCGCATGATGGTCATCATGGAATAGGCAGCATCCTGCACAGCCATCTCAACAGTAACCCCGAGTCCATAGGAACAGTGAAGGGGCTCAGTGGCTCCAGGATACGAGGGATATATCCTGACGGTATAGAGGTACTGGCTCTGGTTGAAGTCTCAGAATTGCTCTTCGACAGTGTATTCGGGATACCAACGGTAACCCGTCTCGATCATTACTCGGACTAACATAGCAGTATGACCGGGCACATCGAGGTACCGGGTCAGGCGAACCACTTGGTTTTGAGCATGAGTGGCCATCTGAAAGCACAACCACAATGCAAAGATATTAGAATTTCTAGGGAAAATTGGACAGCATAACAGCTGTAAATGCTCAGAAAAAGATTCGAGACATCCACAACAGTTTGCAATACCACTCAACAACATCATATCAAGGTTCTGATTGAACTGGCAACATACTAAAAGTAGTAGAAACTGTACTGAGGCTTGTAACAACAACCCTATAAGCTACTACGGATTAGTAACACGTGAACCTGATAGAAGAAGAGAGCCTAGTCCTTAACCCACGTTGAATGAGAAGAGAATGACTCAGATCAGAGGGCATAAGGTAAAGGAGTAAAAGAGCCTTACGTTCCCTCCCACAATCAATTCCCCTACATATAACTAAAGCATTTCTAGACTCGACATCGACCAGTTTGGCTCAACGAACCTACAGGCAGTCCAGCTCTGATGCCAACGCTGTCAGGACCCCGATTCCAAGTCACATCGATCTAGCCGGTAACACCTCATATCACATTGCAACCTCACGCACGGTATCCCCACGGGTGTCGCCTTACCATGGCCCGGGACCATTTGCGCCTTTTGGCTCATGTATATGATAGTGTCGCTAGCATCCATATGACAGAGAACCCGGGCCGACATGGCTAGTCGTGAACCCAAAGCGGCACAGACCTATGGAGACAGGCATACGTGAATCATATCGAGCATGTCGGTCATCAGCGTGTGAATCCGGGCTGTAGCACTGGGCTAACAGGACTCTGGGGAACCCGGGCTGTAGCAGGCTAGGCAGGACTCCGGAAGTCACCGCGTGACATTTCCCCGAAGGGACAGACATAGGAACAAAGTGAAACACATGCCGGCCAGTCAAGTGTCCTGAGCAGTAGTGCTGGGCTAGCAGGACTCCGGTGAACCGGGCTGTAGCGAACTACTATGGCTCGAGGAGCACTATACTACATTTCCCCATAAGAAAGGCTGCCAAGGATAAACAACTAGATTGTCGGATCCCACACATACCAAGCATTTCAATCATACACACAATATGATCGATATGTGAAAATACAACATGGCATCACAACCAAACTCTACAACTCAAGTACTTTATTTAAAGGCTCCAAAGATCCATACATAACATGTTCATACAGGTAGGGGTCACATGACCCGACACTCAAGTCATACAAGCATACAAGCACATGCGGAAGCAAATAGTTTGAGTACAGACACTAGAAAGCAAGAAGGCTTCTCGAAGCCTGTCTATCTACATAGGGCCCTCCATGGCCAGGATCACCACTTGGGTGGCAAGTCACTCATCGACGTCGAGATCTACATAAAACCCATCGGAGGGGGCGGTGTTGTCGTCTGAAAACAGTAATTAAGCAAACATTAGTACAAAGGTACTCAGCAAGTCTTACATCAGAACCTACTGTACATGCTCATTCTCAAGAAGGTGGTGGGGTTATTGCAGCAAGCCAGCTTTGACTCTTGGCTAAGCTATCCTACGGAACACCACTAATAAAATAGTTTTCGCACACAAGTCCACTACTCACCAACACAATACTCCATCGGGGATCGTCCCTCGTCATCCTACGAGAGGGCCATCCTCGGTACTCACACTTATCTTGAGTCTTTTAGTAGTATCCATTAACTTGTCTATGAACTGTATAGGCAACCAAGTAGTCCTTTATCGCGGACGCGCTATTCGAATAGTTTTATACCCTGCAGGGGTGTACTTCTTCATACACGCTTTCACCACTTACCGCCGTTTACACGACATGTACTCGGCAACCTTCAAGCAGAGGCCCAACGAGGGTGTCGGCCACGTCCTACCTAAACACTCAAGTCTCTAGTCTAGGTTTATCGCCTATCCAGGTTCCATCCGCAGGGAGTCCGGCCGAGGTTTCCACATACGGCCCCGAACGATGTGAACAGGGTTCCCGAGACACCAAATGGGTGACTCGGTACACCGTGCCATGGTGTATCTACCGCAACATAGCCCACCCCTAGGGTCAGCGCTACGCACGGCCGCCAACACATAACCTACAAACACCAGAAACTAATTGCAACTCCTGGACAGAGTACTAGGGTGATTAAGAAGCCGAGAGGGTCCATTGGTTTCGGGCCCAATGTATGATAGTAACTGAATCTTAAATCACACATACAGATCTCAGTTCTTAGGGACGGCCTCAATGAAACAACCCACCATGTACTCCTACATGGCCTCTCATCGATACCTTTACCAAAACATGTTCAACACATCCCTCACATTACCAACATAATCAATTCACTCTAGCCCATCACCCAGATGAACCATACCTGACACAACTCTAAGCATAGCAGGCATAGCAAGGTAGGAAAGAAAAACATGGCTCAATCAACTCCTACACATGCTAGTGGGTTTCATCTAGTTACTGTGGCAATGACAGGTCATGCAAAGGAAGTGGGCTCAACTACCGCAACACACAGCAGTTTGAATCGCGTTGTCTTAATGCAGTAAACAAGAGCAGAAGCGAGAACATGGGTTTGTATCGGAATGATCAATGGGTTGCTTGCCTGATGGAGTGGTAGTAGGGTACTACCCTTCAGTTGGATACTCGGAGATATCCTCGGAGGCAGAACCTACCACGAAGGACACATAGAACATAATCAACACATGACAATATGCAACAATATGATGCATATTGTGACATGGCAAAATGATGTGTCCTGCCTAATGCAATGTGAAACAAGTTGAAAAGGGTCCATTTGAATCAAAGATTCAAATGAAGGTTAAAGTTCTTATGCATAAAAAGTGTATTAGCTTGTTTCACCTAAACAGCAAGGTTAAAGTAGTTTGTCATGCATGAAACCTTTACAGATGGATAGATTGAATTTTTCTGATCATTTTTCATATATAATTTGTTTGATTTGGAGCTATGGTTGATTTTCTATGATTTTTAGAAGTTTTGGCTATTTTCTGGAATTTCCTATATAAAAATAAATCCAGAAAATGAATAATTGCATCAGCACTGCGTCACTATGACGTCAGCTGGTCAACAGCGCCTAGTGAGAGTCAAACCTGACAGTGGGACCCATATGTCATTGACTCAGCTAATTAATATGGTTAATTAACCTTAAATTAAGCCTAACTAAAATGTCAGTGGGGCCGGGGCCCACATGTCAGCGGCTAACCTAACTAAATTAGTGTTAGTTTAAATCCTAATCTAGATTTGACCAGGGGGTGGGGCCCACATGGTCAAATGGGTTAAACCCACCGGCGACATGATGCCGGCGAGGCCCGAGATGGCGGCGCGGCTCGGAAACGCATCACAAGCGATGAAACAAGCGGCGGTTTGGCTTGGAGTGAAGCTGGCGCTCGTCCGCATCCAACGGAGCCATCAACTCGTGCCGGAGTGGACCGTACGACGGCGGCGATGGCAAGCGCAGCGGCCGGAGCTCGGACAAGCTCGGCAACGACGCTGTGGTGCACGGGAGGACTAGCTGATGGTGGTGTTGGGTTTCTGGGAACATGTTGAGCACGTAGCAGTGCTTGGACGCGAAGGTTGCTAACCTATTCACCGGCGACGACGAGCGCGGCGGCGGAGCTCTCGGGTCCGGTGGCTAGCACGCAAATGAACATGGGAGATGGGGGGAAAGATGGCGGGGCTCACGGCGAGTCTTCTGGTGTAGCCGTTGAGCTCGGGGAGGCACAGATAGTGACGTATTGACGGGCGGCGATCATCGGGGCAGAGGACGATGCTGAGCTCGATGGCGACGTTCCTGGCCGTCCGGCGCCGTGTGACTTGATGAAGAGGAAGAGGTCATCGCGGCGGAGCTCTCGGGCATGTTAGAGGGGCGAGGGGGAGGCCGTGGTCGCGGCAACGACGAGTGGCAGCGACGGCTGCGCTCGGCAGGGGATGGGGAGAGAGCCAGAGGAGGGAGAGGGGCACAGGAAGAGTGGGAAAGTGAGAGGGGGACAAGGGGGATTGCGTGGCACTCGTAGACGACGTCCTGGTTGTCGGCAGAAGCAGGTGGTGGCCGGCGTGTGGCTGCGTGCGCCGGCCACGCGCCTCTCGTCCTCCTGGCGAGAGGAGGGGGATGACTGGCGGGAGCCAGTGGCTGGGCCGAGCTGGGCCAGGCCAGGGCGACAGGTAAGTCCTCTGTTCCCTTGTTTTCTCTTTTTTTATTTGCTCTGCTCTGTGTATTGAAATGATTAAAATACCATTCCATTTTTAAAATTCCTGGAAATATTCAGAGGCACATTTGAAAATATTCTCAACTGCCTAAAAATACTTCCAAGAGTATTTGAGCACTTTAAAATATTTATAGTATTTAAAATGCCCGAATTCAAATACTTATGGCTTGTTCAAAAATCCAGAATGGCTCCATAATTTGCAAGGCCATTTTTGGCAGAGGTTTAAACCATAACCAAAAATGGTGGGCTTTTATGAAGGGCATTTTGGGTTCATTGAAAATCCAATTGTTGGAAATTAGCATTTTTAGGGGGTGCTGGGGTTGATTAGCCCCCATTTCAAGTTTAAAATAAATTTAAACATGATGCACATGTTCATCCAATCCTAATGCATGACTACAAACAGGGATGTGGCAGATCTGAACTTATCACAAGCAAATACAACTGTTAAAAGCTCATTTTCAGTAGTAGCATAATTTCTTTGAGCATTGTCTAGAGTCTTACTAGCATAATGAATAACATTTAATTTCTTATCAACTCTTTGCCCTAGGATAGCACCTACAGCATAATCACTAGCATCACACATAATTTCAAAGCGTAGGTTCCAATCAGGTGGCTGAACAACAGGTGTAGAGACTAATGCTTTCTTAAGTATTTCAAATGCTTCTACACAATCATCATCAAAGACAAATGGTATAACTTTTTGCAATAAATTAGTCAGAGGCCGAGAAATTTTTGAGAAGTCCTTAATGAACCTCCTATAAAATCCAGCGTGACCAAGGAAACTTCTTATACCTTTGATGTCATTGGGACATGGCATCTTTTCAATAGCATCAACCTTGGCTTTATCAACTTCAATACCTCTTTCAGAAACTTTGTGCCCCAAGACAATACTTTCATTAACCATAAAGTGGCACTTTCCCAATTCAAGACAAGATTAGTTTCTTCACATCTCTACAAAACTCGGTCAAGATTGCTCAAGCAATCATCAAAAGAGGAACCATAGACGGAAAAGTCGTCCATGAAAACCTCACAAATCTTTTCACAAAAGTCAGAGAATATAGTCATCATGCATCTTTGAAAGGTAGCAGGTGCATTACATAAACCAAAAGGCATATGTCTATAGGCAAAAGTACCAAAAGGGCATGTAAAAGTAGTGTTTGATTGATCTCTAGCCAACACAGGTATTTGAGAGAAACCAGAATAACCATCTAGAAAGCAATAGTGTGTATGTTTGTATAATCTTTCTAGCATTTGATCAATAAAAGGTAAGGGGTAATGATCTTTCTTAGTATCTTTATTTAATTTGCGGAAATCAATTACCATCCTATAACCTGTGATAATTCTTTGTGGAATCAATTCATCTTTATCATTAGGAACAACAGTAATACCTCCCTTCTTAGGGACACAATGGACAGGACTTACCCACTCACTATCAGCAACGGGATAGATTATACCTGCCTCCAGAAGCTTGAGTATTTATTTTCTTACCACTTCTTTCATTTTAGGGTTCAGACGTCATTGAGGATCACGAACTGGTTTGGCATTTGCTTCCAAATTTATTTTATGTTGACATAAAGTGGGACTAATGCCCTTAAGATCGTCAAGAGTATATCCAATAGCAGCACGATGCTTCTTCAGAGTTTTCAATAATCTTTCTTCTTCATGCTCTGAAAGGTTAGCACTAATAATAACATGATATATCTTCTTTTCATCAAGATGAGCATATTTAAGATTATCAGGCAAAGGTTTAAGCTCAAACACGGGATCACCCTTGGGTGGAGGAGGATCCCCTAAGATTTCAACAGGAAAATTGTGTTGCAGAATAGGTTCCTGTTTAAAGAATACTTCATCTATTTCCCTTCTTTCATTCATGAACATATCATTTTCATGGTCTAGCAAATAGTGTTCTAAAGGATCACTAGGAGGTACGGCAATACAAGCAAGACCAATAATTTCATCCTTACTAGGTAATTCTTCCTCATGATGTTGTTTACTAAATTTAGAGAAATTAAACTCATGAACCATATCATCCAAGCCAATAGTACCAACATTCTTTGTGCAGTCTATGGTAGCATTGACAGTATTTAAGAAGGGTCTACCAAATATAATGGGACCAAAACTATCTTGTGGGGAACCAAGAACAAGAAAATCAGTAGGATATTTAGTTTTCCCACACAAGACTTCAACATCTCTAACAATTCCAATTGGTGCAATAGTATCTCTGTTAGCAAGTTTAATAGTAACATCAATATCTTCTAACTCAACAGGTGCAATTTCATTCTTAATTTCTTTGTATAAGTCAATAGGTATTACACTAGCACTAGCACCCATATCACATAGGCCATGATAACAATGATCTCCTATTTTAACAGAAATAACAGGCATGCCTACCACAGGTCTATGTTTATCTTTATCACATGGTTTAGCAATTCTAGCAGTTTCACCTTCGAACTGAATAACATGCCCATCAATATTATTAGACAAGAGATCTTTAACAATAGCAATATTAGGTTCTACTTTAACTTGCTCAGGAGGTGTATAAGTTCTAATATTGCTTTTACGAACAACAGTTGAAGCTTTAGCATGATCCTTTATTCTAACAGGGAAAGGTGGTTTCTCAATATAAGAAGTAGGAACCACATGATCATTATAAGTGACAGTCTTTGCTTCAACTTTAATAGGTGCAGCTACTTTTACTTATATGGGAGGATGATATTTAAACCACTTCTCCTTAGGGAGATCAACATAAGTAGCAAAAGATTCACAGAAAGAAGCTACTATCTCAGAGTCAAGTCCATATTTAGTGCTAAACTTACGGAAAATATCGGTATCCATAAAAGATTTAACACAATCAAACTTAGGTGTCATACCTGACTCCTTACCTTCGTCGAGGTCCCAATCTTTAGAGTTGCATTTAATTCTATCCAATAAATTCCATCTGAATTCAGTAGTCTTCATCATAAAAGAGCCAGCACAAGAAGTATCGAGCATGGTGCGATTGTTATCAGAAAGCCGAGCATATAAATTTTGAATAATCATTTCTCCTGAGAGCTCATGATTGGGGCATGAATATAACGTTGATTTAAGCCTCCCCCAAGCTTGAGCGATGCTTTCTCCTTTGCGAGGCCAGAAATTATATATATAATTGCGATCACGATGAATAAGATGCATAGGGTAATACTTTTGATGAAATTCCAGCTTCAATCTTTTATAGTCCCATGATCTCATATCATCACATAGCTTATACCATATCAATGCATCTCCCTTCAAAGATAAAGGGAAGACCTTCTTCTTAGCAACATCATCGGGTATACCTGCAAGCTTAAATAATCCACAAACTTCATCCACATATATTAAGTGCTCATCAGGATGTTTTGTTCCACCTCCTGTAAAAGGGTTAGCTAGCAGTTTTTCCATCATACCCGAAGGAAATTCAAAAGGAGTTTCATTTTCAATAGGTTCAATAGGTTGAGGAGCAACTCTTTGCTCTACTGGATGGGGTGAAGATACCCCGAACAAGCCCCTCAGAGAATTACTTTCCATAGTAACAAGTGACAGTAAATTTCAGCACACTATATAAATTTTTCCTTACCAAATTCCACCTACAAAAGGCGCTACACTCCCCGGCAACGGCGCCAGAAAAGAGTCTTGATGACCCACAAGTATAGGGGATCTATCATAGTCCTTTCGATAAGTAAGAGTGTCGAACCCAACGAGGAGCAGAAGGAAATGCTAAGCGGTTTTCAGCAAGGTATTCTCTGCAAGTACTGAAATAAGTGGTAACAGATAGTTTTGTGATAAGATAGATTGTAACGAGCAACAAGTAACAAAAGTAAATAAAGTGCAGCAAGGTGGCCCAATCCTTTTGTAGCAAAGGACAAGCCGGAACAAACTCTTATAATAGGAAAAGCTTTCCCAAGGACACATGGGAATATCGTCAAGCTAGTTTTCATCAAGTTCATATGATTCACGTTTGATACTTTGATAATTTAATATGTGGGTGGACCGGTGCTTGGGTGTTGTTCTTACTTGAACAAGCATCCCACTTATGATTAACCTCTATTGCAAGCATCCGCAACTACAACAAAAGCATTAAGGTAAACCTAACCATAGCATGAAACATGTGGATCCAAATCAGCCCCTTACGAAGCAACGCATAAACTAGGGTTTAAGCTTCTGTCACTCTAGCAACCCATCATCTACTTATTACTTCCCAATGCCTTCCTCTAGGTCCAAATAATGGTGAAGTGTTATATAGTCTACGTTCACATAACACCACTAGAGGCTAGACAACATACATCTTATCAAAATATCAAATGAATACCAAATTCACATGACTACTAATAGCAAGACTTCTCCTTTGTGCTCGGGAACAAATGTAATTACTCACAAAGCATGTTAATTCAAAATCAGAGGGGTAATAATATGCATATAGGATCTGAACATATGATCTTTCACCAAATAAACCGACTAGCATCAACTACAAGGAGTAATCAACACTACTAGCAACCTACTAGCACCAATCCCGGACTTTGAGACAAGAATTGGATACAAGAGATGAACTAGGGTTTGGAGATGAGATGGTGCTGGTGAAGATGTTGATGGAGATTGCCCTCTCCCGATGAGAGGAGCCTTGGTGATGACGATGATGATGATTTCCCCCTACCGGAGGGAAGTATCCCCGGCAGAACAGCTCTGCCGGAGCTCTAGATTGGATCCGCCAAGGTTCTGCCTCGTGGCGGCGGAGTCTCGTCCCGAAAAGTTCCTTCCTATTTTTTTCTCATCGAAAGACTTCATATATGAGAAGATGGACATCAGAGAGCCACCAGGGGGCCCACGAGGTAGGGGGCGCGCCCTAGGGGGGGCACCCTCGTGAGCAGGGTGTGGGCCCCTTGGCCTTCATCTTTGGCGAGGATTTTTCTTTATTTGTTTTAAGATGTTCCGTGGAGTTTCAAGACTTTTGGAGTTGCGCAGAATAGGTCTATAATATTTGCTCCTTTTCCAGCCCAGAATTCCAGCTGCCGACATTCTCCCTCCTTATGTAAACCTTGTAAAATAAGAGAGAATAGCCATAAGTATTGTGACATAAAGTGAAATAACAGTCCATAATGCGATAAATATCGATATAAAAGCATGATGCAAAATTGACGTATCACTCCCCCAAGCTTAAACCTTTGCTTGTCCTCAAGCAATTCAGTTGACAAACTGAAAGTGATAAAGAAAAAACTTTTACAAACTCTGTTTGCTCTTGTTGTTGTAAATATGTAAATCCAGCATTCAGGTTTTCAGCAAAGATTATAACTAACCACATTCGCAATAACGCATAGGTCTCAAGTTTACTCATATCAATAGCATAATCAACTAGCGAGCCATAATAATAGATCTCGGATGACAACACTTTCTCAAAACAATCATAATATGATATAACAATATGGTATCTCGCTAGCCCTTTCCGAGACCGCAAAACATAAATGCAGAGCACCTTTAAAGACCAAGGACTGACTAGACATTGTAATTCATGGTAAAAGAGATCCAGTCAAGTCATACTCAATGTAAACTATCAGTAATGAATGCAAATGACAGTGGTGCTCTCCAACTGGTGCTTTTTAATAAGAGGATGATGACTCAACATAAAAGTAAATAGATAGGCCCTTCGCAGAGGGAAGCAGGGATTTGTAGAGGTGCCAGAGCTCGGTTTTGAAACAGAGGTGAATAATATTTTGAGCGGTATACTTTCATTGTCAACATAACAACCAAGAGATGGCGATATCTTCCATGCTACACACATTATAGGCGGTTCCCAAACAGAATGGTAAAGTTTATACTCCCCCTTCCACCAACAAGCATCAATCCATGGCTTGCTCGAAACAACGAGTGCCTCCAACTAACAAGAGTCCCAGGGGGAGTTTTGTTTGCAATTATTTTGATTTAGTTTGCATACAACATGGGACTGGGCATACCGGTGACCAGCCATTTATCTCGTGAGTGAGGAGTGGAGTCCACTCCTCTTGAGAATAACCCGCCTAACATGGAAGATACAGACAGCCCTAGTTGATACATGAGCTATTCGGGCATACAAAATAGGATATTTATTTGAAGGTTTAGAGTTTGGCACATACAAATTTACCTGGAACAGCAGGTAGATACCGTATATAGGTAGGTATAGTGGACTCATGTGGAATAACTTTGGGGTTTAAGGGATTGGATGCACAAGCAGTATTCCTACTTAGTACAGGTGAAGGCTAGCAAAAGACGGGGAAGCGACCAGCTAGAGAGCGACAACAGTCATGAACATGCATTAAAATTAATCAACACCGAATGCAAGCATGAGTAGGATATAATCCACCATGAACATAAATATCGTGAAGGCTATGTTGATTTTGTTTCAACTACATGCGTGAACATGCGCCAAGTCAAGTCACTTAAATCATTCAGAGGAGGATACCACCCTATCATACCACATCATAACCATCTCAATAGCATGTTGGCACGCAAGGTAAACCATTATAACTCATAACTAATCAAGCATGGCACAAGAAACTATGATCTCTAATTGTCATTGCAAACATGTTTATTCATAATAGGCCGAATCAGGAACGATGAACTAATCATATTTACAAAAACAAAAGAGGTCGAGTTCATACCAGCTTTTCTCATCTCAGTCAGTCCATCATATATCATCATAATTGCCTTTCACTTGCACGACCGAATGATGTGAATAATAATAATAGTGCGTGTGCATTGGACTAAGCTGGAATCTGCAAGCATTCAATAAATAGGAGAAGACAAGGCAATATGGGCTCTTTTGTCAGATAAACAATAATGCATATAAGAGCCACTTCAACAATTTAATTATGGTCTTCTCCTATCGACCCCCGAAGAAAAGAAAAGAAATAAAACTATTTACACGGGAAAGCTCCCAACAAGCAAAAGAAGAACAGGAAATCTTTTTGGGTTTTCTTTTTAATTACTACTACAAGCATGGAAATTAAACTAGCATGGATGATACAATGAAAAAGTATGAGCACCGACATCTAGCAATGAGTGTGTGAACATAAATGTAATGTCGGTGGGAAATACGTAATCCCCCAAGCTTAGGCTTTTGGCCTAAGTTGGTCTATGGCCACGGCTGGCCTGGCGGATATCCATAATAATAGTTGGGGTCATACTGTGATGCAGCAGCTATCGCCTGCTGAGCTGCAGCGTGGTCACGAGTGTCCTCCGCTCTCCTCTCTTAATCATCTGCCTCCTCTCTGGTAATGGTATATCTTACTTTTGCCTGATGATCAAAGAAGGCAGGAGCAGGGAGAGTAATATGGACAGCACGACGTCTGTCAAAGATTAGTCGATACTGGAGAGGTGATTCATTCCTCTCAACAAACTGGTGGTGAACCATAGCATTAAAGTCTAGGTTAAGCAGGTGGTAATTCAATATCATCTTCGTGTATGGCTACGCCAAGAAAATTAGCTATGCGGGTTGCATAAATTCCTCCAAAGAAATCTCCATTAAATCTATTAAGATGCAACCTACGTGCAACAATGGCTCCCAAATTATAAGATTGGTCTCCTAACACAGCACTCCTAAGAATACTGAGATCAAGGACACACATGTGGCATGCCTCATCTTTACCATTGATGCATCTACCTATGAAGAGAGCAAAATAATGTATAGCAGGAAAGTGAATGCTCCCTATGGTAGCTTGTGTAATATCTCTAGATTCTCCCACAGTTATGCTAGCAAGAAAATCTCTAAATTCAGATTTGCGAGGATCCCTTATACTACCCCATTGTGGAAGTTTGCATGCAGTGGTAAAATCCTCTAAGTCCATAGTATAAGAATTTTCATAAAGATCAAATAGGACAGTTGGAGAATTACATGAAGATGAAAATTCAAACCTCCTCACAGAGGTACTAGTGAGATTGTGATACTGACTGCACTTCTCTTCCTCGAAGCTCACAAGATCGGCGTTACGCAAATATGTGTTGAATTCTTCTTTAATTCCCGCTCGATCCAAAAAGTTCTCAGAGGGCCATTCACAAGGACGCACTGGAGCGTTTCTTGGTGGCTCGTCATCAGCATCACGCATTGCAAGCCTGGGTCCTTGCTTCCTCGAAGAACCATCTTGGAACATCTTCCTAAGCATATTTCTTCCTCTGAAAAATTCTGAAATTTTTTAGTAACTTCAAAATAAAAGTAAACCAAACTCAATAATATTGATAGCAACTACTCCTACAAGTGCCTAGGGCCTATATCATGCATCAAAACTACTTTTGACCATATAAATTTGGCATGCAAGCTCAAAAATAGGGTCACCTAAGCAGCAAAAATTTGCAATGAATAAAGCACTAGAACAAAAACTAATTGGACCAATGGAGGAGTCACATACCAAGGAACAATCTCCCCAAGCAGTTTTGTGAGAGGTGCTTTGAGCAAGGAGATCGAAAATGGCAACAAGATGAGCTAGAACTCATGCTTGAGCTGGAGATTCGTGTTTGTGGGAGGAAGAAGAAGTGTGTGGGTGAAAGGATAAGTGGAGGAGGGCCACCGTGGGCCCATGAGGCACGGGGCGTGCCCAGGAGGGTAGGGCGCGCCCTCCACCCTCATGGGCAAGTGGTTGACCCCCCCTGTTGTGTTCTCAGTGCCAAATATTCTAGAAAAAATCATATTTAAATTTCAGGGCATTTGGAGAACTTTTATTTTCGAGGTATTTTTATATTGCACGGATAATCAGATAACAAACAGAAAAATATTTATTTTTATTTTATTTAATATGAATAACAGAAAGTAAAAGTGGGGTACAGAAGGTTGTGCCTTCTAGTTTCATCCATCTCATGATCATCAAAAGGAATCCACTAACAAGGTTGATCAAGTCTTGTTAACAAACTCATTCCTAATAACATGGAACCGGAGAAATTTCGAATAACACTATGATACCTCAACGGGGATATGCACATCCCCAATAATAAGAATATCATATTTCTTCTTGACAGTAGGAAGAGGAAATTCAAAACCTCCAAATATAATCGATGGAATTTTTCCAATAGAGTTGATACTATGAACTTGAGGTTGTTTCCTCGGAAAGTGTACCGTATGCTCATTACCATCAACATGAAAAGTGACATTGCCTTTAGTGCAATCAATAATAGCCCCTATAGTATTCAAAAAGGGTCTTCCAAGAATAATATACATACTATCGTCCTCGGGAATATCAAGAATAACAAAGTCCGTTAAAATAGTAACGTTTGCAACTACAATAGGCACATCCTCACAAATACCGACAGGTATAGCAGTTGATTTATCAGCCATTTGCAAAGATATTTTAGTAGGTGTCAACTTATTCAAATCAAGTATACGATATAAAGAGAGAGGCATAACACTAACACCGGCTCCAAGATCACATAAAGCAGTTTTAACATAATTTCTTTTAATGGAGCATGGTATAGTGGGTACTCCTGGATCTCCAAGTTTCTTTGGTATTCCACCTTTAAAAGTATAATTAGCAAGCATGGTGGAAATTTCAGCTTCCGGTATCTTTCTTTTATTTGTAATAATATCTTTCATGTACTTATCATAAGGATTGGTTTTGAGCATATCAGTTAATCGCATATGCAAAAAGATAGGTCTAATCATTTCAGCAAAGCGCTCAAAATCCTCATCATGTTTTTTCTTGGATGGTTTGGGAGGAAAAGGCATGGGTTTCTGAACCCAAGGCTCTCTTTCTTTACCATGTTTCCTAGCAAGAAAGTCTTTCTTATCATAACATTTATTCTTTGATTGTGGGTTATCAAGATCAATAGCAGGTTCAATTTCTACATCATTATCATTACTAGGTTGAGCATCATTATGAACATTATCATTATCATTACCACTAGTTTCAGGTTCATTACCAGATTGTGTTTCAGCATCAGAAATAGAAATATCATTTGGATTCTCAGGTGTTTCAGTAATAGGTTCACTAGAAGCATGCAAAGTCCTATCATTTTTCTTTTTCTTCCTTTTAGAAGAACTAGGTGCCTCTATTTTATTTCTCTGAGAATCTTGCTCAATTCTCTTAGGATGGCCTTCAGGATACAAAGGTTCCTGAGTCATTCTACCAGTTCTAGTAGCCACTCTAACAACATTATCATTATTCTTATTATTCAATTCATTGAGCAAATCATTTTGAGCTTTAAGTACTTGTTCTACTTGAGTGGTAACCATAGAAGCATGTTTACTAATAAGTTTAAGTTCACCTTTGACATTAGCCATATAATCACCCAAGTGTTCAAGCATATTTGAATTGTATTTCAATTGTCTACCAAAATAAGCATTAAAATCTTCTTGCTTAGCCATAAATTTATCAAACTCATCTAAGCATGGGCTAGCAAACTTAGTAAATGGGATTTCAGCTTAATCATATCTATACAGATAATTTACCTTTACTACCTGTGTCGGGTTATCAAGACCATGAGTTTCTTTGGTAGAAAAAGGATTAAGATCATATGTTTCTTCAACAGGCGGTAGATTAAGACCATGTATTTCTTTAATAGGAGGTAAATTCTTAACATCTTCAGCTTTAATACCCTTTTCTTTCATAGATTTCTTTGCCTCTTGCATATCTTCAGGACTGAGAAATAGAATACCCCTCTTCTTCGGAGTTGGTTTAGGAATAGGCTCAGGAATTGGTTCCAGAGGTGTCTAATTATTTTCATTTGTCAACATATTGTTCAATAGAATTTCAGCTTCATCCGGTGTTCTTTCCCTAAAAACAGAACCAGCACAGCTATCCAGGTAATCTCTGGAGGCATCGGTTAGTCCATTATAGAAGATATCAAGTATTTCATTTTTCTTAAGAGGATGATCAGGAAAAGCATTAAGTAATTGGAGAAGCCTCCCCCGAGCTTGTGGGAGACTCTCTTCTTCAATTTGCACAAAATTATATATATCCCTTAAAGCAGCTTGTTTCTTATGAGTAGGGAAATATTTAGCAGAGAAGTAATAAATCATATCCTGGGGACTACGCACACAACCAGGATCAAGAGAATTAAACCATATCTTAGCATCACCCTTTAATGAGAACGGAAATATTTTAAGGATATAAAAGTAATGAGTTCTCTCATCTTTAGTGAACAGGGTGGCTATATCATTCAATTTAGTGAGATGTGCCACAACAGTTTCAGATTCATAACCATGAAAAGGATCAGATTCAACCAAAGTAATTATATCAGGATCAACAGAGAATTCATAATCCTTATCAGTAACACAGATAGGTGAAGTAGCAAAAGCAGGGTCAGGTTTCATTCTAGCATTTAGAGATTGCTTACTCCATTTAGCTAATAACCTTTTGAGTTCATTTCTATTTTTGCAAGCTAAAATAGCGAAAGAAGCTTCTTGATCAAAAACATAACCCTTAGGAACAACAAGTGATTCTTCATCATCACTTTCATCAGTATCATCAGATTCAATATTTTCAATTTCTCTAGCCCTAGCAAGTTGTTCATCAAGA
This sequence comes from Triticum aestivum, assembly GCF_018294505.1. NCBI lineage: Eukaryota > Viridiplantae > Streptophyta > Magnoliopsida > Poales > Poaceae > Triticum > Triticum aestivum. Next base: position 595,990,068 of record NC_057800.1, on the reverse strand, counting down.
AAATCACTAAGTGGCACAGTAGTATCAGGCATAGAGGTAGTTTCATCATAAGTATCATGCATAGCAGAAGTGGCATCATCAATCACATGCGACATATCAGAACGAATAGCAGAAGCAGGTGTAGGTGTCGCAAGCTTACTCAAAACAGAAGGTGAATCAAGTGTAGAGCTAGATGGCAGTTCCTTAGCTCCCCTCGTAGTTGAGGGATAGATCTCGGTTTTGGATCTCTCAAGTTCTTCATAATGATAATAAGATATATATCCCAAGTGACTCAAAGAATAGAGCTATGCTCCCCGGCAACGGCGCCAGAAAATAATCTTGATAACCCACAAGTATAGGGGATCACAACAGTTTTCGAGGGTAAAGTATTCAACCCAAATTTATTGATTCGACACAAGGGGAGACAAAGAATATTCTCAAGTATTAGCAGCTGAGTTATCAATTCAACCACACCTGGAAACTTAATATCTGCAGCAAAGTATTTAGTAGCAAAGTAATATGATAGTAGTGGTAACTGTAGCAAAAGGTAACAGTAGTAAAAGCAATGTGTTTGGTATTTTGTAGTGATGATAGCAATAGCAACGGAAAAGTAAACAAGCAAAGAACAATATATGGAAAGCTCGTAGGCAATGGATCAGTGATGGAGAATTATGCCGGATGCGGTTCATCATGTAACAGTCATAACCTAGGGTGACACAGAACTAGCTCCAGTTCATTGATGTAATGTAGGCATGTATTCCGAACATAGTCATACGTGCTTATGGAAAAGAACTTGCATGACATCTTTTCTCCTACCCTCCCATGGCAGCGGGGTCCTTACGGAAACTAAGGGATATTAAGGCCTCCTTTTAATAGAGAACCTGAACAAAGCATTAACACATAGTGAATACATGAACTCCTCAAACTATGGTCATCACCGGTAAGTATCCCGATTATTGTCACTTCGGGGTTAACGGATCATAACACATAATAGGTGACTATAGACTTGCAAGATAGGATCAAGAACACTCATATATTGATGAAAACATAATAGGTTCAGATCTGAAATCATGGCACTCAGGCCCTAGTGACAAGCATTAAGCATAGCAAAGTCATAGCAAGATCAATCTTAGAACATAGTGGACACTAGGGATCAAACCCTAACAAAACTAACTCGATTACATGATAGATCCCATCCAACCCATCACCGTCCAACAAACCTACGATGGAATTACTCACGCACGGTGGTGAGCATCATGAAATTGGTGATGGAGGATGGTTGATGATGAAGATGGCGACGGATTGCCCTCTCCGGAGCCCTGAACGGACTCCAGATTAGCCCTCCCGAGAGGTTTAAGGGCTTGGTGGTGGCTCTGTATCGTAAAACGCGATGATTTCTTCTCTCTGATTTTTTTCTCCCCGAAACACAATATATGGAGTTGGAGTTGGAGTCGGTGAGGCAACAGGGGGCCCACGAGGTAGGGGGGCATGCCCTAGGGGGGTAGGCGCGCCCCCACCCTCGTGGAGAGGTGGTGGGCCCCCTGGCCTTCATCTTTTGCAGGTATTTTTCTTATTTTCTGAAAAGTGGCTCCGTGAAGTTTTAGGTCATTCCGAGAACGTTTGCTCCTGCAAATAAATAACACCTTGGTAATTCTGCTGAAAACAGCGTCAGTCCGGGTTAGTTCCATTCAAATCATGCATGTTAGAGTCCAAAACAAGGGCAAAAGTGTTTGGAAAAGTAGATACGTTGGAGACGTATCAGCAACCTTGATCGAGTTTTGCAGAGATGTGAAGAAACTAATCTTGTCTTGAATTGGGAGGAGTGCCACTTTATGGTTAATGAAGGTACTATCTTGGGGCATAAAATTTCTGAAAGAGGTATTGAAGTTGATAAAGCTAAAGTTGATGCTATTGAAAAGATGCCATGTCCTAAGGACATTGAAGGTATAAGAAGTTTCCTTGGTCATGCCGGTTTTTATAGGAGGTTCATTAAAGACTTCTCAAAAATTTCTAGGCCTCTCACTAATCTCTTACAAAAAGATGTTCCTTTTGTCCTTGATGATGATTGTGTAGAATCATTTGAAATACTTAATAAAGCCTTGATTTATGCACCTATTGTTCAGCCACCTGATTGGAATTTACCCTTTGAAATTATGTGTGACGCTAGTGATTATGCTGTAGGTGTTTTTCTAGGACAAAGAGTTGATAAGAAATTAAATGTTATCCAATATGCTAGTATCTAGACGGTGCCCAGAGAAATTATGATACTACTGAAAAAGAATTTTTAGCAGATGTATTTGCTTGTGATAAGTTCAGACCTTATATTGTTGATTCTAAAGTAACTATTCACACTGATCATGCTTCTATTAAATACCTTATGGAAAAAAGATGCTAAACCTAGACTTATTAGATGGGTTCTCTTGCTAGAAGAATTTAATTTGCATATTATTGATAGGAAGGGAGCTGAGAACCCCGTTGTAGACAACTTGTCTAGGTTAGAAAATGTTCTTGATGACCCACTCCTTATTGATGATAGTTTTCCTGATGAACAACTAGCTATCATAAATGCTTCTCGTACTGGTCCATGGTATGTTGATTATGCTAATTACATTGTTGCTAAATTTATACCACCTAGTTTCACATACCAGCAACAGAAAAAAATTCTATGATTTGAGACATTTCTTCTGGGAGGACCCACACCTTTATAAAGGAGATGATGGTGTTATTAGACGTTGTGTACCTGAGCATGAACAGGAACACATCCTACGCAAATGTCACTCTGAGGCTTATGGAGGACACCACGCTGGAGATAGAACTGCACATAAGGTATGGCAATCTAGTTTTTATTGGCCTACTCTTTTCAAAGATGCCTGTAAGTTTGTCTTGTCTTGTGATGGATGTCAAAGAATTGGTAATATTAATAGGCGTCAAGAAATGCCTATGAACTATTCACTTGTTACTGAACCATTTGATGTTTGGGGCTTTGATTATATGGGACCTTTTCCTTCCTCTAATGGGTATACACATATTTTAGTTGATGTTGATTACGTTACTAAGTGGGTAGAAGCTATTCCAACTAGTAGTGCTGATCATAACACCTCTATTAAGATGCTTAAAGAAGTTATTTTTTCGAGGTTTGGAGTCCCTAGATACTTAATGACTGATGGTGGTTCACATTTTATTCATGGTGCTTTTCGTAAAATGCTTGCTAAGTATGATGTGAATCATAGAATTGCATATCCATACCACCCACACTCTAGTGGTCAAGTAGAACTGAGTAATAGAGAGATTAAATTAATTTTGCAAAAGACTGTTAATAGATCTAGAAAGAGTTGGTCCAAGAAACTTGATGATGCATTATGGGCCTATAGAACTGCATATAAAAATCCTATGGGTATGTCTCCGTATAAAATGGTTTATGGAAAAGCATGTCACTTACCTCTCGAACTAGAACATAAGGCATATTGGGCCATTAAAGAGCTCAATTATGATTTCAAACTTGCGGGTGAGAAGAGACTATTTGACATTAGCTCACTTGATGAGTGGAGAACCCAGGCCTATGAGAATGCCAAATTGTTTAAAGAAAAAGTTAATAGATGGCATGACAAAAGGATACAAAACGTGAGTTTAAGGTAGGTGATTATGTTTTGTTATACAACTCTCGTTTAAGATTTTTTGCATGAAAACTCCTCTCTAAATGGGAAGGTCCTTACGTTATCGAGGAGGTCTACCGTTCTGGTGCCATAAAAATCAACAACTTCGAAGGCACAAATCCGAAGGTGGTGAACGGTCAAAGAATCAAACATTATATCTCAGGTAATCCCATAAATGTTGAAACCAATGTTATTGATACCGTAACCCCGGAGGACTACATAAGGGACACTTTCCAGAACATTTCTGACTCCGAAAAGGAATAGGTATGTGGTACGGTAAGTAAACCGACTCCAAAACAGTTCTAATAGCATTTTTTCTCCGTTTTGGAATATTTAAGAAAATAGGAAAATAAGTAGTCCGAAAGGGACACGAGGCATCCATGAGGGTGGAGGGCACGCCCTACCCCCCCTAGGCGCACCCCCCTGCCTCGTGGGCACCTCGTGTGCCCTCCGGACTCTGTTTTCTTGCATGATACTTCTTTTGGTCGGCAACAATTCATTATATAATTTCCCGAAGGTTTTAACCACCGTACCACGACGAAGTCCTCTATTTTTGTTTTGAGCTGTTTCTGCAGCAGATTTAGAGCAAGATGTCTTCTCAAGATTCAGTTGGGGAGAGTCAGATGTCTCATCCGACACCGGGGCCAGGTGCAAACAGTGATGCTGGCCACTTTGGGCCATCAATGGAGGAAGAGATGGAGGCCGACTTGAAAAGGATAGATGCCATGGAGGAGGATCAAGAAGTTACCTCTCGTCCCCAAGCCAGATTCACGATGGAGGAACTTTAGAGCTCAGCAATTCCAAACTCGGTCATCCCTCCCAATGCTAGATTTCTTTCTTATGAAAATATGAAAAAGAGTGTTACTTGTTCTCCCGCAGCTATGCAACACCCATGGGTGAAAGGAGCTTTAGCCGTCACGGGTAAGCTCTATAGGGAAATAATGGATCTCAAGCAACAAGTCAATAAGCTCGAGGAAGAGAATCATATCCTAAGGGGTATCATCGCCAGGAATATCACATCACCACCTCCAAAGAGAGAGATATAAATACATGGGTAAGGGCAATCCCCTTGGCAACTGCCAAGCTTGGGGGAGGTGCCCTGGTATCGTATCACCATCACACTTCTATCTTTACTGTTTTTCTTAGTTCGATCCTTTTGGTTACATCTTGATCTAGTAGAATAAAGTTTATTATGATCTAGCTTTGAGTTTTTGTGTTGATCCTTATCTATGTAATTGAGTCTGTGAGCTATATATAATAAAGATTAGTCTTGAGTCGAGGGCTTGGTTATCTGGCTATGATCTTGAGGGAATAGAAGAAGAAAAAGAAATAAAGGGATCATATTGATCTTATGGAGAGTAATTACTTCACATATAAAGAGTATGATGAATAAAAGTTTTTGGGAGTTAAGAAACATAGTTTTGGTCATCGTTGCAATTAATTGTAACATCCCAATTTTTATTAATTTGGATGTTAATAGAATCATTCAATGCATATCATATTTCTTTGCATTTTGGAGTTTTTGAAATATTCAAATAATAGTTTTCCACCCGAGAAAAACAAATGAGAGGGGATAAGATGACTTCCTCAAAACATAAAAAGAGTGGGAAATTTTATTTTGAATATTACTTTAAGTTTTGGAGTTGTTTGGTAATTATTTTATTTGCAAAAAGTGCATTAATTGCATTAGGAAAATTATTTTCAAAATGTTCTGTGCTTAAGTTAATGTTCATTAGGCTCTAAATATTATGTAGTTATTTTAGAAATTAATTGGGTGTTTTTATTAACTCTTTTGAATTATTTAGGGCCACTTTAGTGTTTGGTGTTTAAAAAAATGCACGCACGTACTCACCGCAGCCTGGACCGAAACTGGGTTCGGCCCAGGAGCGCCCCAACCGGCCTAGTTGGCCATTTGGCCCAAGGCCAGCGCCCCAGCGCCCGAAACCTCCCGCACCGGTCGACCGCTCCGTGCCCGCCCTCGCTCGCTACCGCCGCCGCCACTGACTGGTGGGCCCCACTCCACCTCATCTCCCCAACCTCCCGCTTGCCCCGCTCGGATGAGCTCGCCGCCGCGCTCCCGCAACCGTCGGGCGAGGCCCTCGCGGATAACGCTTATCCATGGCACCCGCACGCCCTTCCCTCGCCTATAAATGCCTCGGGCTCCCCTCTGTCGATCTCACCATCCCGCTTCTTCCCACGCCGCCCCTACCGCCCGCAGTCGCCGCTTTGATCTCGCCGGCCGAACGGACCTCGCTGGAGCATTCCGCTGCCAGTAAACCACCCTGAGCCCTTGTTCCTTCATCAATCTTGCCACCGTGAACTCACGCATCTTGTTGACATCTTTTTCTCGCCTAGGTCCCGCCGGAGACGACGCCCCGACGACGCCCGACCTCGCCGGAGCCCATGGAGCGCCGCCGCCTTCGCCTCACCGACCCCGACGCCCCTAAGGAGCCCCGACGCCACCATCCAGACGCCCAGGCCGCGCCGCACCTCCCCGTCTTCTTCCCCGACAGCGAGGACCGCCGTAGCCACTGCCCCGCCATCACCCGACGTCACGCCGCCGTCCTCTGCTCGTCGCCGACCACCACCACCCGCTGTAAGCCGTCGCCCCACCCTCGCCCGTTAGATCGGACACCAATGGCCTAGATTAGATTAGGTTAGTTGTTTTTTTAGTTGAACCGATACGCGGTTAACCGCGGTTTTTATTTTAAAAACTACCGGTCGGTTTCCTTTAGACCGTGCGGTTTTATTTAAACCGAGCGTTGGTTTTTATTTAGTTAGCTGCCACTGCCGTTTTCCTTATTTGGCGGCCGTTCGCCGTATAATCTCCGCAGCGGACATTGCTCGGCCAGCCAGGAGCCGCCACGTGGCTAGGGACCTGTTTGCAGTAGTTTTCTTCACCATTTAGTCCCTGTAAATAGCAGATTAGTCCCTGATCTTAGATTAGCCATAACTTTTTAACCGTAGATCCAAACTCGATGAAACCAGCGGCAAATTCTTCGTATTGTTTAGATCTATCCAGTAGCATAGTTTTTGCAAACTTTTGTTAGATTCAAATTCGAATTTATTCAGATTCGAATTCAAACTTAAAATAGCCATATCTCCCAAACCGTAGCTCCGATTAAGTTGATTCCTTTTGCATGCTGTCACCGTAGGAAAGCCCTATCACCTGGACCTTTGTCACAATAATTTTCACACACTAGATTCTGCCCTCTAATATTTTTACTAGTATGCATAGTATGCACTATACTTCACATCACTCCTTGAACCATAAGACTATGTTGTTTTGCACTTAGAATATTTATGTAGTAGCTTAGCATGTTGTATGTTCATTTGGTTTCTCCGAGACTTTTTCCTATGCATGTTCTTTTGGTCTCTGGATTGTTGCTTATGTTTGTTTATCTTCCTTGCGATAGATTGCCCGGAGTGCGAAGCAGAATATTATCAGTCTTTAGAATTCAACCAGCAGTACCAAGGCAAGTTGCATCTTGATCATGTTTCATTACCTATGTTTTTATTATGCACATAGTTCTTTGCGGTAGGACTGCATGGTAGGAAACTGGTGCCGCATGACTTTGCTTTTCACACAGTAGTTCATTGAGGTAGGTCTGAACCATATAACTTTGTCACCATCATTTTATTTTATGTTGCTATGCTAAGTAGACGTGGATTGGGAAGTGATCATTGTAAAGTTTGAGTGAAAATGTAGTAAATAAGACCTAAGTTAAATAATGAACTACCTGGGCGGAAACTTGTGGGAATGGTGGCAAAGTACAGTGGGGCACGCATGGGAAATCCATGGTGGTGCACCACTAGTGGACCGTCCGCTCAGGCTCAAAGAGATCAATCGTATTCTCATGTCTAGAAGCTTATGTGTGCAGCTACAAGCCAATATGGGCTCTGGCTTAGTTGAGTAGTTAGTGTGACCCCTTCCGGGATGGGCTAGCAGATGTAGAATGATGTAGGTGTGCCGGCCTATCCGTGGGTTAAGGGGGAACATTTTCGAAAGGCTATGTCTCGATCTTCCGATCATGGAGGTGGTCGAGTCTTGTGGGGAGAAGTGCACAACCTTTGCAGAGTTTTCAACCTAATCGATTTGCCGTGTCCCCGGTTACGGAAAACTTGAGCATCTAGTAGTGAAAATGCCAGGAGATCTCCTCACCTTTAATTAAACCGTTGGGTTATAAATGAAACTTGGGGACGGATGGAGTTGGATTTGCCAACTCATCCTATGCAAATGTGTAGTAGTCGAATAACAATCTTTTCTAATAGGGAAAAACTAGCTTTATGCATAAAAAACTGAACTTAGAGCTTTCCACCAGCCAAACTGCATGTAAAAGTAGGTTCATTTCTCTGTGATGTTACTTGCCAATACATTCAATGTACTGACCCATTTGGCTGCAACTTATCACGTTGCAGATATATCCGATGAGGATTAAGGTGCGATAGGTCGATGTTCTACACTCAACCTTGCTCGTGGAGTTGGACTCATTTACTTCTTTGCTTCCGTAGTATTTTCTTATTGGCTCTATGCCCTATTTTGTAATAAATGTATTGCTCCTGGACTATCGATGTAATAAAGAGATGTGTGTTATTTCTGTTATTTCATCGAGTACTGTGTGTGCTAGCAAGTCGATCCAGGGACTAGCTCGGTAAGCACAGAGACTTCGACTCTTACCGAGTCGGGTCGCTACAAGATGGTATCAGAGCACACGTTGACTGTAGGACGCGACCCCTAGAAATGGAGAAAAGCCATAGGATAAAAACTATAGTTTTCATTTTCCATATATGTCCCTTGGTCTCGTACCTTCTCTGCTTCAATACTAATTTCTTCTCTTTTTCAAAATGTAGATGTCGTCCGCCCTTGTTGAGTTCGAGAAGCCCGATGAGACCATGCCCTTTGGAAGGCAGCTGGTGAAGATCACGAAGCACCTGAAGATTGGGCTTCCCACATTCACTGGAACCTTCACAGCCACCCTTCCCGAGGAGACACGTTGGAGGATCGATGCTCATATCCCCGGATGCATCCTTGTAAACCGCACCAAGCCCATTGATTTCCATGTGGATACCGCAACATGGGGCTTGGGCAGGGGTATCGCTGCTCACATTGCTCTCGGACGCATTCGGAAGGTGTATGACGAAGACCTTAAGAGGACCTCGCGACGCAAATGGAGATGTGGTGCGTACCCTGGAGGATGAGACGATAGCATCCCATATCCAGGACATGGAGGAGCACATTCGTATGATGGAGCTGGAGCTGTCCGACAACATGGTCGTCATCAAGAACCTCATGACCCGCAAGGCCGAGCTAGAGGAGGAGATCCAGGACGCTCGCATCGAGCATGAAGGAGAGCTAGACGCACTGCAGGAGAAGATAGACGATATGACGCTTGAGCTCGAGGAGGCCGAGGAGAAGCTGGATGAGGGAGAAAATATCCAGGAGGATCACTCGTATGGTGCCTATGTCAGCCAGGAGAGAGACCCAAATGATGAGCTCGGAGATGACGACACGGAGAGCGATGCAAGGACACCTGATGTCGACATGGTTGACTGGTCCTAATCTGATGAGAGTTAGATTTTATACCACCATGAGAGTTAGATTTTATACCACCATGAGAGTTCAGGAATTCGATTTCGTTATCCGATTAGTTTTATTTCATTTGTAACACCTTGTCAAATCTTGTGACATGGCTTACCTTAGGTTTGATTATTCATGTGAACCTCTTTGTTTAAAATTGAATTGGAGTGATTTGAAGTTTCATTGCTATCATGTGCATATGGGTAGTGTGATTTTACTCGCTAGGCCTTGTTCTATTCTAACTCCTCGTCCACTCTGAAACCCATCAGATGCCTCCAAGACGTGACCCCGGATTCAACTTTCCGCCGGAGCTTACGCAATTGATCTAGCAACAGAATGCTCTTATGCAGATGCTCATTCAGAACCAGAACCAGAACTAGAAAAACAACAACAACCCACCACCGCCACCCCCGGTTGACAGTCTTACCCGTTTTCTAAGGCTGAACCCACCCGTGTTCTCCAGTAGCACGGAGCCGATCGTCGCAGATGAAGGATGGAGCCTTGAGAATGTGTGTGGATTACTGCTCTTTGAATGAGGTGACCATCAAGAACAAGTATCCCCTACCGATGATCAATGACTTGTTTGACCAGCTAGAAGGAGCTAGTGTTTTCTCCAAGATCGATCTTCGATCGGGTTATCACCAGTTGAAGATTCGTGAGAAGGATATACCCAAGACAACTTTTACCACAAGGTATGGGCTTTATGAGTATACAATCATGTCCTTTGGTTTGACTAATGCCCCTGCCTATTTTATGAACACGATGAACAAAGTATTCATGGAGTTCCTGGATAAGTTTGTTGTGGTATTCATTGATGACATATTGGTTTACTCCAAGAATGAGGAGGAACACGCTGAACATCTGCGCTTAGTTCTGGAGAAGCTCAGAGAACATCAACTTTATGCCAAGTTCAGCAAGTGTGAGTTTTGGCTGAAGGAAGTCGGATTCCTTGGACATGTAGTGTCAGGTGAAGGGATTGCAGTGAACCCTACCAAGGTAGAGTCAGTCACGGAATGGAATGCACCCACCACAATTGGTGAGATTCGTAGTTTTCTTGGGCTTGCAGGACATTACCGGAGATTTATTGAAAATTTCTCCAAGATTGACACACCCATGACATCATTGTTGAAAAAGGACACCAAGTTCGTTTGGACGGAAGAGTGTGAAGCCAACTTTCAATAGTTGAAGAAGCATTTGGTTACAGCCCTAGTGTTAGTCCTGCCTGACGTACACAAGGACTTTCAGGTGTACTGTGATGCTTCACGTCAGGGACTTGGAGGTGTTCTTATGCAAGAGGGGAAAGTTGTAGCTTATGCTTCACGACAGCTTCGACCTCATGAGTTGAACTATGCCACGCATGATTTGGAGTTGGCAGCTGTAGTGCATGCACTCAAGACCTGGAGACACTATCTTATTGGGAATCGTAGTGATGTTTACACGGATCACAAGAGTTTGAAGTATATCTTCACGCAGAAAGAGTTGAATCTCAGGCAAAGGAGATGGTTGGAACTTATAAAGGATTATGACATGAGTCTGCATTATCATCCAGGAAAAGCCAACGTTGTGGAAGATGCTTTGAGCCGTAAGAGTTATGTTAATACCCTTACAACAAGAGGTTTACCTCAGGAGTTATGTGATGAGCTTAGAGACCTTCAATTGGAAATAGTTCCAAGAGGTTATGTTGCCGCACTCGAGGTGCAGTCCACCTTCTTGGTAAGAATCAGAGAAGCCCAGAAGTTGGACCAAGGTATTACTAAGATCAAAGAAATGATGAGCAAAGGGAAAGCAGAAGGATTCCATGAGGATGAACATGGAACCATATGGTTTGAGCAACGGATTTGTGTAACCAATGACCCGGAGATCATGAAGTTGATTCTTCAGGAGGCTCACGACTCACCATATTCGATACACCCAGGCAATACCAAGATGTATTTGGACTTGAAGGAAAGTTTTTGGTGGGCCGGTATGAAGCGAGAAATTGCCGAATATGTGGCAATATGTGATGTATGTCAGAGAGTAAAGGCAGAACATCAGAAACCAGCAGGATTACTTCAGCCGTTGCCGATACCTGATTGGAAATGGGATAAACTTGGTATGGACTTTATCACGGGGTTACCCAGGACCCGTTCGGGTTATGATTCCATTTGGGTGATAGTGGATCGTTTGACCAAGGTTGCTCACTTCATTCCAGTGAGGACCACCTATACAAGTGCTAAGCTGGCAAAGATATATATGACCAGGATCGTATGTCTGCATGGTGTTCCAAGTAGCATCGTATAAGATAGAGGAACACAATTTACCTCAAAGTTTTGGAAACAGTTACACGAAACTTTGGGTACCAGGCTAGAGTTCAGTACAACCTTCCACCCATAGACTAATGGGCAGACAGAGAGAGTCAATCAGATTCTAGAGGACATGTTGAGAGCGTGTGCGCTAGATTATGGGTCTAGTTGGGATGATAACTTACCCTACGTAGAGTTCTCATACAACAAACTGGGTGGCCCCTTTCGAGGCATTGTATGGAAGGAAATGCAGGACACCTTTGATGTGGGATGGAGTTGGAGATCGCAAGTTGTTTGGACCTGACTTGATCAAGGATTCTGAGGAGAAGGTCAAATTGATTCGTAACAGACTTAAGATAGCCCAGTCAAGGCAGAAAAGTTATGCCGATGCTAAACGCAAGGAAGTGATCTATGAAGTGGGAGATAGAGCATATCTTCGAGTGTCTCCACTTCGAGGTATTAAAAGATTTGGAGTCAAAGGGAAGTTAGCACCACGATTTGTGGGACCATACAAAGTTCTGGAACGTAGAGGAGAGGTTGCATACCAATTGGAATTACCAGAGGCTTTGTCGGGAGTTCATGATGTGTTTCATGTTTCCCAGCTGAAGAAGTGTCATGCAGAGATGGCGGACATTCCTTTGAGAGATACAGTGCCACTCGAGGCAATTCAGTTGGAGAATGATCTGACTTATGAGGAGAAGCCTATTAAGATTCTTGAGACTGCAGAGAGAATCACTCGTACCAAGATCATCAACTTCTGCAAAGTTCAGTGGAGTCACCATACCGAGGAAGCCACTTGGGAACGAGAGGAAGATCTTAGGCAGGACCATCCGCACCTTTTTGCTGGCCAACCCGAATCTCGAGGATGAGATTCATCTTAAGGGGGGTAGGTTTGTAACATCCCAATTTTTATTAATTTGGATGTTAATAGAATCATTCAATGCATATCATATTTCTTTGCATTTTGGAGTTTTTGAAATATTCAAATAATAGTTTTCCACCCGAGAAAAACAAATGAGAGGGGATAAGATGACTTCCTCAAAATATAAAAAGAGTGGGAAATTTTATTTTGAATATTACTTTAAGTTTTGGAGTTGTTTGGTAATTATTTTATTTGCAAAAAGTGCATTAGTTGCATTAGGAAAATTATTTTCAAAATGTTCTGTGCTTAAGTTAATGTTCATTAGGCTCTAAATATTATGTAGTTATTTTAGAAATTAATTGGGTGTTTTTAATAATTCTTTTGAATTATTTAGGGCCACTTTAGTGTTTGGTGTTTAAAAAAAATGCACGCACTCACTCACCGCAGCCTGGACCGAAACTGGGTTCGGCCCAGGAGCGCCCCAACCGGCCTAGTTGGCCATTTGGCCCAAGGCCAATGCCCCAGCGCCCGGAACCTCCCGCACCGGTCGACCACTCCGCGCCTGCCCTCGCTCGCTACCGCCGCCGCCACTAACTGGTGGGCCCCGCTCCACCTAATCTCCCCCAACCTCCCGCTTGCCCCGCTCGGATGAGCTCGCCGCCACGCTCCCGCAACCGTCGGGCGAGGCCCTCGCGGATAACGCTTATCTGCGGCACCCGCACGCCCTCCCCTCGCCTATAAATGCCCCGGGCTCCCCTCTGTCGATCTCGCCGTCCCGCTTCTTCCCATGCCGCCCCTACCGCCCGCAGTAGCCGCTTGGATCTCGCCGGCCGAACGGACCTCGCTTGAGCATTCCGCTGCCAGTAAACCACCCCGAGCCCTTGTTCCTTCATCAATCTTGCCACCGTGAACTCGCGCATCTTGTTGACATCTTTTTCTCGCCTAGGTCCCGCCGGAGACGACGCCCCGACGACACCCGACCTCACCGGAGCCCATGGAGCTCCGCCGCCTTCGCCTCGCCGACCCCGAGGAGCCCCGACGCCACCATCCAGACGCCCAGGACGCGCCGCACCTCCCCGTCTTCTTCCCCGAAGGCGAGGACCGCCGTAGCCGCTGCCCCGCCATCACCCGACGTCGCGCCGCCGTCCTCTGCTCGTCGCCGGCCACCACCACCCGTTGTAAGCCGCCGCCCCACCCTCGCCCGTTAGATCGGACACCAACGGCCTAGATTAGATTAGGTTAGTTGTTTTTTTAGTTGAACCGGTACGCGGTTAACCACGGTTTTTATTTTAAAAACTACCGATCGGTTTCCTTTAGACCGTGCGGTTTTATTTAAACTGAGCGTCGGTTTTTATTTAGTTAGCTGCCACTGCTGTTTTTCTTATTTGGTGGCCGTTCGCCGTATAGTCTCCGCAGCGGACGCTGCTCGGCCAGCCAGGAGCCGCCACGTGGCCAGGGACCTGTTTGCAGTAGTTTTCTTCACCATTTAGTCCCTGTAAATAGCAGATTAGTCCCTGATCTTAGATTAGCCATAACTTTTTAACCGTAGATCCAAACTCGATGAAACCAGCGGCAAATTCTTCGTATTGTTTAGATCTATCCAGTAGCATAGTTTTTGCAAACTTTTGTTAGATTCAAATTTGAATTTATTCAGATTCGAATTCAAACTTCAAATAGCCATATCTCCCAAACCGTAGCTCCGATTAAGTTGATTCCTTTTGCATGCTGTCACCGTAGCAAAGCCCTATCACCTGGACCTTTGTCACAATAATTTTCACACACTAGATTCTGCCCTTTAATATTTTTACTAGTATGCATAGTATGCACTATACTTCACATCACTCCTTGAACCATAGGACTATGTTGTTTTGCACTTAGAATATTTCTGTAGTAGCTTAGCATGTTGTATGTTCATTTGGTTTTTCCGAGACTTTTTGCTATGCATGTTCTTTTGGTATCTGGATTGTTGCTTATGTTTGTTTATCTTCCTTGCGATAGATTGCCCGGAGTGCGAAGCAGAATATTATCAGTCTTTAGAATTCAACCAGCAGTACCAAGGCAAGTTGCATCTTGATCATGTTTCATTACCTATGTTTTTATTATGCACATAGTTCTTTGCGGAAGGACTGCATGGTAGGAAACTAGTGCCGCATGACTTTTCTTTTCACACAGTAGTTCATTGAGGTAGGTCTGAACCATATAACTTTGTCACCATCGTTTTATTTTATGTTGCTATGCTAAGTAGACGTGGATTGGGAAGTGATCATTGTAAAGTTTGAGTGAAAATGTAGTAAATAAGACCTAAGTTAAATAATGAACTACCTGGGCGGAAACTTGTGGGAATGGTGGCGAAGTACAGTGGGGCACGCATGGGAAATCCATGGTGGTGCACCACTAGTGGACCGTCCGCTCAGGCTCAAAGAGATCAATCGTATTCTCATGTCTAGAAGCTTACGTGTGCAGCTACAAGCCAATATGGGCTCTGGCTTAGTTGAGTAGTTAGTGTGACCCCTTCCGGGATGGGCTAGCAGATGTAGAATGATGTAGGTGTGCCGGCCTATCCGTGGGTTAAGGGGGAACATTTTCGAAAGGCTATGTCTCGATCTTCCGATCATGGAGGTGGTCGAGTCTTGTGGGGAAAAGTGCACAACCTTTGCAGAGTTTTCAACCTAATCGATTTGCCGTGTCCCCGGTTACGGACAACTTGAGCATCTAGTAGTGAAAATGCCAGGAGATCTCCTCACCTTTAATTAAACCGTTGGGTTATAAATGAAACTTGGGGACGGATGGAGTTGGATTTGCCAACTCATCCTATGCAAATGTGTAGTAGTCGAATAACAATCTTTTCTAATAGGGAAAAACTAGCTTTATGCATAAAAAAACTAAACTTAGAGCTTTCCACCAGCCAAACTGCATGTAAAAGTAGGTTCATTTCTCTATGATGTGACTTGCCAGTACATTCAATGTACTGACCCATTTGGCTGCAACTTATCACATTGCAGATATATCCGACGAGGATTAAGGTGCGATAGGTCGATGTTCTACACTCAACCTTGCTCGTGGAGTTGGACTCATTTACTTCTTTGCTTCCGTAGTATTTACTTATTGGCTCTATGCCCTATTTTGTAATAAATGTATTGCTCCTGGACTATCGATGTAATAAAGAGATGTGTGTTATCTCTTTTATTTCATCGAGTACTGTGTGTGCTAGCAAGTCGATCCAGGGACTAGCTCGGTAAGCACAGAGACTTCGACTCTTACCGAGTCGGATCGCTACAAGATGGTATCAGAGCACACGTTGACTGTAGGACGCGACCCATAGAAATGGATAAAAGCCATAGGATAAAAACTATAGTTTTCATTTTCCATATATATCCCTTGGTCTCGTACCTTCTCTGCTTCAATACTAATTTCTTCTCTTTTTTAAAATGTAGATGTCGTCCGCCCTTGTTGAGTTCGAGTAGCCCGATGAGACCATGCCATTTGGAAGGCAGCTGGTGAAGATCACGAAGCACCTGAAGATTGGGCTTCCCACATTCACTGGAACCTTCACAGCCACCCTTCCCGAGGAGACACGTTGGAGGATCGATGCTCATATCCCCGTACGCATCCTTGTAAACCGCACCAAGCCCATTGATTTCCATGTGGATACCGCAACATGGGGCTTGGGCAGGGGTATCGCTGCTCACATTGCTCTCGGACGCATTCAGAAGGTGTATGACGAAGACCTTAAGAGGACCTCGCGACGCAAATGGAGATGTGGTGCGTACCCTGGAGGATGAGACGATAGCATCCCATATCTAGGACATGGAGGAGCACATTCGTATGATGGAGCTGGAGCTGTCCGACAACATGGTCGTCATCAAGAACCTCATGACCCGCAAGGCCGAGCTAGAGGAGGAGATCCAGGACGCTCGCATCGAGCATGAAGGAGAGCTGGACGCACTGCAGGAGAAGATAGACGATCTGAAGCTTGAGCTCGAGGAGGCCGAGGAGAAGCTGGATGAGGGAGAAAACATCCAGGAGGATCACTCGTATGGTGCCTATGTTAGCCAGGAGAGAGACCCAAATGATGAGCTCGGAGATGACGACACGGAGAGCGATGCAAGGACACCTGATGTCGACATGGTTGACTGGTCCTCATCTGATGAGAGTTAGATTTTATACCACCATGAGAGTTAGATTTTATACCACCATGAGAGTTCGGGAATTTGATTTCGTTATCCGATTAGTTTTATTTCATTTGTAAGACCTTGTCAAATCTTGTGACATGGCTTACCTTAGGTTTGATTATTCATGTGAACCTCTTTGTTTGAAATTGAATTGGAGTGATTTGAAGTTTCATTGCTATCATGTGCATATGGGTAGTGTGATTTTACTCGCTAGGCCTTGTTCTATTCTAACTCCTCGTCCACTCTGAAACCCATCAGATGCCTCCAAGACGTGACCCCGGATTCAACTTTCCGCCGGAGCTTACGCAATTGATCCAGCAACAGAATGCTCTTATGCAGATGCTCATTCAGAACCAGAACCAGAACTAGAACCAGAACAACAACAACCCACCACCGCCACCCCCGGTTGATAGTCTTACCCGTTTTCTAAGGCTGAACCCACCCGTGTTCTCCAGTAGCACGGAGCCGATCGTCGCAGATGACTGGCTCCGCAAGATAGGAAGGGAGCTGGCCACGGCAGGATGCAATGATGCGGAGAAGGTGAAGTTTGCTGCCCACCAGCTGGATGGACCGGCAGATGCTTGGTGGGAGAACTACACCACCGCATACCCCATGGAGAATGTGACTTGGGATCAGTTCTAGCGGGCGTTCTGCACTGCTCATGTTTCAGCTGGAGCCATGAGTCTGAAGAAGAAGGAGTTCCGCAGCTTGCGCCAGGGGGGACGCACGATATCTCAGTATGTTGATGAGTTCAGTAAGTTGGCCCGTTACGCCCTAGAGGACGTGGCCACCGATGCAGCCAAGCAGGAGAAGTTTCTGGAGGGACTGAACGATGAGTTGGGAGTTCAGTTGACTATGGAAACATTTTCGGACTATCAGGAGCTGGTTGATAAGGCTATCATTCTTGAAAGCAAGCACCAGCAGATGGAGAATCGTAAGAGGAAGTACGGTCATGGGAAGTATAACTCAGGAGTTCAACAGAAACCTCGCTACAGCCCGTACTCAGGGAGTTCTGGATCAGGCACAAGCAAGTTTGGAGGGAATCACCATAACCATGGGGGCCTCATTCACCATGGAGGGAATGGACAGAACCACCATGGTCACGAGCAGGGCAATGGTAGTGGAGGAAATGGCAATCCGCAGCATTTCAATTCTTCCACACCGATGAAGAAGGACGTGAGTCACATCACCTGCTTCAAGTGTAAGAAGACAGGTCACTACTCCAATGAGTACCTTGAGGCGAGAATGGAAATGGAAATGGCAATGGGAATTCTGGAAGCAAGAAGCCCATCCTTTCACTAAGGGACATGCGAATCATGTCAATGTGGAAGAGGTTTATGAGCAGCCTAACGCAGTGATTGGTAAGTTCTTGGTTAATTCATTTCCAGCACTCATTCTTTTTGACACTCGTGCATCGCATTCATTCATATCAAGGGGATTTGTGGATAAACATAAGTTGCCTACCATAGCTCTTAAGGCACCCATTCTAGTGAGTTCCCCAGGAGCCGAGTCTATGGCTAGTCAGGGATGTTTCTAATTGCCTTTGAACATAGGGGGACATGTTTTTCCCACAGATATGATTATACTAGAATCGCAAGGGTTGGATGTAATCCTAGGGATGGATTGGATGTCCAAGTATGAGGGAAACATTGATTGTGCTAGTAGATCGATTTTTCTCACCACCCCGGAGAAGAGGATCAAGTACGTATCCAGGCTTAAGCCTAAGAGGACTCAGGTGAACTCTCTTATGGGAGTTGTCCAGGAAGAAGTACCAGTGGTGAAGGATTATCCCGATGTATTTCCGGATGAGTTACCGGGCGCCAGATCGGGAGATTGAGTTTTTGATTGAGTTGCTACCAGGCACAGGGCCTATCTCCAAGAGGCCGTATCGAATGCCTGCTAATGATTTGGAGGAAGTCAAGAAACGGATTAAGGAGTTACTATAGAAAGGGTATATTTGCCCAAGTTCATCACCTTGGGGAGCCCCAGTACTTTTAGTGGAGAAGAAGGATGGAACCTTGATAATGTGTGTGGATTACCGCTCTTTGAATGAGGTGACCATCAAGAACAAGTATCCCCTACCGATGATCAATGACTTGTTTGACCAGCTAGAAGGAGCTAGTGTTTTCTCCAAGGTCGATCTTTGATCGGGTTATCACCAGTTGAAGATTCGTGAGAAGGATATACCCAAGACAACTTTTACCACAAGGTATGGGCTTTATGAGTATATAGTCATGTCCTTTGGTTTGACTAATGCCCCTGCCTATTTTATGAACACGATGAACAAAGTATTCATGGAGTTCCTGGATAACTTTGTTGTGGTATTCATTGATGACATATTGGTTTACTCCAAGGATGAGGAGGAACACGCTGAACATCTGCGCTTAGTTCTGGAGAAGCTCAGAGAACATCAACTTTATGCCAAGTTCAGTAAGTGTGAGTTTTGGCTGAAGGAAGTCGGATTCCTTGGACATGTAGTGTCAGGTGAAGGGATTGCAGTGGACCCTACCAAGGTAGAGTCAGTCACGGAATGGAATGCACCCACCACAGTTGGTGAGATTCGTAGTTTTCTTGGGCTTGCAGGACATTACCGGAGATTTATTGAAAAATTCTCCAAGATTGACACACCCATGACATCATTGTTGAAAAAGGACACCAAGTTCGTTTGGACGGAAGAGTGTGAAGCCAGCTTTCAAGAGTTTAAGAAGCATTTGGTTACAGCCCTAGTGTTAGTCCTGCCTGACATACACAAGGACTTTCAGGTGTAATGTGATGCTTCACGTCAGGGACTTGGAGGTGTTCTTATGCAAGAGGGGAAAGTTTTAGCTTATGCTTCACAACAGCTTCGACCTCATGAGTTGAACTATGCCACGCATGATTTGGAGTTGGCAGCTGTAGTGCATGCACTCAAGACATGGAGACACTATCTTATTGGGAATCGTTGTGATGTTTACACGGATCACAAGAGTTTGAAGTATATCTTCACGCAGAAAGAGTTGAATCTAAGGCAAAGGAGATGGTTGGAACTTATAAAGGATTATGACATGAGTCTGCATTATCATCCAGGAAAAGCCAACATTGTGGCAGATGCTTTGAGCCGTAAGAGTTATGTTAATACCCTTACAGCAAGAGGTTTACCTCAGGAGTTATGTGATGAGCTTAGAGACCTTCAACTAGAAATAGTTCCAAGAGGTTATGTTGCCGCACTCGAGGTGCAGTCCACCTTGTTGGTAAGAATCAGAGAAGCCCAGAAGTTGGACCAAGGTATTACTAAGATCAAAGAAATGATGAGCAAAGGGAAAGCAGAAGGATTCCGTGAGGATGAACATGGAACCATATGGTTTGAGCAACGGATTTGTGTAACCAATGACCCGGAGATCATGAAGTTGATTCTTCAGGAGGCTCACGACTCACCATATTCGATACACCCAGGCAATACCAAGATGTATTTGGACTTGAAGGAAAGTTTTTGGTGGGCCGGTATGAAGCGAGAAATTGCCGAGTATGTGGCAATATGTGATGTATGTCAGAGAGTAAAGGCAGAACATCAGAAACCAGCAGGATTACTTCAGCCATTGCCGATACCTGATTGGAAATGGGATAAACTTGGTATGGACTTTATCACGGGGTTACCCAGGACCCGTTCGGGTTATGATTCCATTTGGGTGATAGTGGATCGTCTGACCAAGGTTGCTCACTTCATTCCAGTGAGGACCACCTATACAAGTGCTAAGCTGGCAAAGATATATATGACTAGGATCGTATGTCTGCATGGTGTTCCAAGGAGCATCGTATCGGATAGAGGAACACAATTTACCTTAAAGTTTTGGAAACAGTTACACGAAACTTTGGGTACCAGGCTAGAGTTCAGTACAGCCTTCCACCCACAGACTGATGGGCAGACAGAGAGAGTCAATCAGATTCTAGAGGACATGTTGAGAGCGTGTGCACTAGATTATGGGTCTAGTTGGATGATAACTTACCCTACGTAGAGTTCTCATACAACAAACTGGATGGCCCCTTTCGAGGCATTGTATGGAAGGAAATGTAGGACACCTTTGATGTGGGATGGAGTTGGAGATCGCAAGTTGTTTGGACCTGACTTGATCAAGGATTCTGAGGAGAAGGTCAAACTGATTCGTGACAGACATAAGATAGCCCAGTCAAGGCAGAAAAGTTATGCCGATGCTAAACGCAAGGAAGTGATCTATGAAGTGGGAGATAGAGCATATCTTCGAGTGTCTCCACTTCAAGGTATTAAAAGATTTGGAGTCAAAGGGAAGTTAGCACCACGATTTGTGGGACCATACAAAGTTCTGGAACGTAGAGGAGAGGTTGCATACCAGTTGGAATTACCAGAGGCTTTGTCGGGAGTTCATGATGTGTTTCATGTTTCCCAGCTGAAGAAGTGTCATGCAGAGATGGCGGACATTCCTTTGAGAGATACAGTGCCACTCGAGGCAATTCAGTTGGAGAATGATCTGACTTATGAGGAGAAGCCTATTAAGATTCTTGAGACTGCAGAGAGAATCACTCGTACCAAGATCATCAACTTCTGCAAAGTTCAGTGGAGTCACCATACCGAGGAGGAAGCCACTTGGGAATGAGAGGAAGATCTTAGGTAGGACCATCCGCACCTTTTTGCTGGCCAACCCGAATCTCGAGGACGAGATTCATCTTAAGGGGGGTAGGTTTGTAACATCCCAATTTTTATTAATTTGGATGTTAATAGAATCATTCAATGCATATCATATTTCTTTGCATTTTGGAGTTTTTGAAATATTTAAATAATAGTTTTCCACCCGAGAAAAACAAATGAGAGGGGATAAGATGACTTCCTCAAAATATAAAAAGAGTGGGAAATTTTATTTTGAATATTACTTTAAGTTTTGGAGTTGTTTGGTAATCATTTTATTTGCAAAAAGTGCATTAGTTGCATTAGGAAAATTATTTTCAAAAAGTTCTGTGCTTAAGTTAATGTTCATTAGGATCTAAATATTATGTAGTTATTTCAGAAATTAATTGGGTGTTTTTAATAATTCTTTTGAATTATTTAGGGCTACTTTAGTGTTTGGTATTTAAAAAAAACTGCACGCACGCACTCACCACAGCCTGGACCGAAACTGGGTTCGGCCCAGGAGCGCCCCAACCGGCCTAGTTGGCCATTTGGCCCAAGGCCAGCGCCCTAGCGCCCGGAACCTCCCGCACCGGTCGACCGCTCCGCGCCCGCCCTCGCTCGCTACCGCCGCCGCCACTAACTGGTGGGCCCCGCTCCACCTAATCTCCCCCATCCTCCCGCTTGCCCCGCTCGGATGAACTCGCCGCCGCGCTCCCGCAACCGTCGGGCGAGGCCCTCGCGGATAACGCTTATCTGCGGCACCCGCACGCCCTCCCCTCGCCTATAAATGCCCCGGGCTCCCCTCTGTCGATCTCGCCGTCCCTCTTCTTCCCACGCCGCCCCTACCACCCGCAGTCGCCGCTTGGATCTCGCCGGCCGAACGGACCTCGCTGGAGCATTCCGCTGCCAGTAAACCACCCCGAGCCCTTGTTCCTTCATCAATCTTGCCATCATGAACTCGCGCATCTTGTTGACATCTTTTTCTCGCCTAGGTCCCGCCGGAGACGACGCCCCGACGACGCCCGACCTCGCCGGAGCCCACGGAGCGCCGCCGCCTTCGCCTCGCCGACCCCGACGCCCCTGAGGAGCCCCAACGGCACCATCCAGACGCCCAGGCCACGCCGCACCTCCCCGTCTTCTTCCCCGACGGCGAGGACCGCCGTAGCCGCTTCCCCGCCATCACCCGACGTCGCGCCACCGTCCTCTGCTCGTCGCCGGCCACCACCACCCGCTGTAAGCCGCCGCCCCACCCTCGCCCGTTAGATCGGACACCAACGGCCTAGCTTAGATAGGTTAGTTGTTTTTTTAGTTGAACCGGTACGCGGTTAACCGCGGTTTTTATTTTAAAAACTACCGATCGGTTTCCTTTAGACCGTGCGGTTTTATTTAAACCGAGCGTCGGTTTTTATTTAGTTAGCTGCCACTGCTGTTTTTCTTATTTGGTGGCTGTTCGCCGTATAGTCTCCGCAGCGGACGCTGCTCGGCCAGCCAGGAGCCGCCACGTGGCCAAGGACCTGTTTGCAGTAGTTTTCTTCACCATTTAGTCCCTATAAATAGCAGATTAGTCCCTGATATTAGATTAGCCATAACTTTTTAACCGTAGATCCAAACTCGATGAAACCAGCGGCAAATTCTTCGTATTGTTTAGATCTATCCAGTAGCATAGTTTTTGCAAACTTTTGTTAGATTCAAATTTGAATTTATTCAGATTCGAATTCAAACTTCAAATAGCCATATCTCCCAAACCGTAGCTCCGATTAAGTTGATCCCTTTTGCATGCTGTCACCGTAGCAAAGCCCTATCACCTGGACCTTTGTCACAATAATTTTCACACACTAGATTCTGCCCTTTAATATTTTTACTAGTATGCATAGTATGCACTATACTTCACATCACTCCTTGAACCATAGGACTATGTTGTTTTGCACTTAGAATATTTCTGTAGTAGCTTAGCGTGTTGTATGTTCATTTGGTTTTTCCGAGACTTTTTGCTATGCATGTTCTTTTTGTATCTGGATTGTTGCTTATGTTTGTTTATCTTCCTTGCGATAGATTGCCCGGAGTGCGAAGCAGAATATTATCAGTCTTTAGAATTCAACCAGCAGTACCAAGGCAAGTTGCATCTTGATCATGTTTCATTACCTATGTTTTTATTATGCACATAGTTCTTTGCAGTAGGACTGCATGGTAGGAAACTGGTGCCGCATGACTTTGCTTTTCACACAGTAGTTCATTGAGGTAGGTCTGAACCATATAACTTTGTCACCATCGTTTTATTTTATGTTGCTATGCTAAGTAGACGTGGATTGGGAAGTGATCATTGTAAAGTTTGAGTGAAAATGTAGTAAATAAGACCTAAGTTAAATAATGAACTACCTGGGCGGAAACTTGTGGGAATGGTGGCGAAGTACAGTGGGGCACGCATGGGAAATCCATGGTGGTGCACCACTAGTGGACCTTCCGCTCAGGCTCAAAGAGATCAATCGTATTCTCATGTCTAGAATCTTACGTGTGCAGCTACAAGCCAATATGGGCTCTGGCTTAGTTGAGTAGTTAGTGTGACCCCTTCCGGGATGGGCTAGCAGATGCAGAATGATGTAGGTGTGCCGGCCTATCCGTGGGTTAAGGGGGAACATTTTCGAAAGGCTATGTCTCGATCTTCCGATCATGGAGGTGGTCGAGTCTTGTGGGGAAAAGTGCACAACCTTTGCAGAGTTTTCAACCTAATCGATTTGCCGTGTCCCCGGTTACGGACAACTTGAGCATCTAGTAGTGAAAACGCCAGGAGATCTCCTCACCTTTAATTAAACCGTTGGGTTATAAATGAAACTTGGGGACGGATGGAGTTGGATTTGCCAACTCATCCTATGCAAATGTGTAGTAGTCGAATAACAATCTTTTCTAATAGGGAAAAACTAGCTTTATGCATAAAAAAACTAAACTTAGAGCTTTCCACCAGCCAAACTGCATGTAAAAGTAGGTTCATTTCTCTGTGATGTGACTTGCCAGTACATTCAATGTACTGACCCATTTGGCTGCAACATATCACGTTGCAGATATATCCGATGAGGATTAAGGTGCGATAGGTCGATGTTCTACACTCAACCTTGCTCGTGGAGTTGGACTCATTTACTTCTTTGCTTCCGTAGTATTTGCTTATTGGCTCTATGCCCTATTTTGTAATAAATGTATTGCTCCTGGACTATCGATGTAATAAAGAGATGTGTGTTATTTCTGTTATTTCATCGAGTACTGTGTGTGCTAGCAAGTCGATCCAGGGACTAGCTCGGTAAGCACAGAGACTTCGACTCTTACTGAGTCGGGTCGCTACAAGATGGTATCAGAGCACACGTTGACTGTAGGACGCGACCCATAGAAATGGAGAAAAGCCATAGGATAAAAACTATAGTTTTCATTTTCCATATATATCCCTTGGTCTCGTACCTTCTCTGCTTCAATACTAATTTCTTCTCTTTTTCAAAATGTAGATGTCGTCCACCCTTGTTGAGTTCGAGCAGCCCGATGAGACCATGCCCTTTGGAAGGCAGCTGGTGAAGATCACGAAGCACCTGAAGATTGGGCTTCCCACATTCACTGGAACCTTCACAGCCACCCTTCCCGAGGAGACACGTTGGAGGATCGATGCTCATATCCCCGGACGCATCCTTGTAAACCGCACCAAGCCCATTGATTTCCATGTGGATACCGCAACATGGGGCTTGGGCAGGGGTATCGCTGCTCACATTGCTCTCGGACGCATTCGGAAGGTGTATGACGAAGACCTTAAGAGGACCTCGCGACGCAAATGGAGATGTGGTGCGTACCCTGGAGGATGAGACGATAGCATCCCATATCTAGGACATGGAGGAGCACATTCGTATGATGGAGCTGGAGCTGTCCGACAACATGGTCGTCATCAAGAACCTCATGACCCGCAAGGCCAAGCTAGAGGAGGAGATCCAGGACGCTCGCATCGAGCATGAAGGAGAGCTGGACGCACTGCAGGAGAAGATAGACGATCTGAAGCTTGAGCTCGAGGAGGCCGAGGAGAAGCTGGATGAGGGAGAAAACATCCAGGAGGATCACTCGTATGGTGCCTATGTTAGCCAGGAGAGAGACCCAAATGATGAGCTCGGAGATGACGACACGGAGAGCGATGCAAGGACACCCGATGTCGACATGGTTGACTGGTCCTCATCTGATGAGAGTTAGATTTTATACCACCATGAGGTAGTTTTACCAGAGGGAATTCGATTTCGTTATCCGATTAGTTTTATTTCATTTGTAAGACCTTGTCAAATCTTGTGACATGGCTTACCTTAGGTTTGATTATTCGTGTGAACCTCTTTGTTTGAAATTGAATTGGAGTGATTTGAAGTTTTATTGCTATCATGTGCATATGGGTAGTGTGATTTTACTCGCTAGGCCTTGTTCTATTCTAACTCCTCATCCACTCTGAAACCCATCAGATGCCTCCAAGACGTGACCCCGGATTCAACTTTCCGCCGGAGCTTACGCAATTGATCCAACAACAGAATGCTCTTATGCAGATGCTCATTCAGAACCAGAACCAGAACAGAACCAGAACAACGACAACAACAACCCACCGCCGCCACCCCCGGTTGACAGTCTTACCCGTTTTCTAAGGCTGAACCCACCCGTGTTCTCCAGCAGCACGGAGCCGATCGTCGCAGATGACTGGCTCCGCAAGATAGGAAGGGAGCTGGCCACGGCAGGATGCAATGATGCGGAGAAGGTGAAGTTTGCTGCCCACCAGCTGGATGGACCGGCAGCTGCTTGGTGGGAGAACTACACCACCACATACCCCATGGAGAATGTGACTTGGGATCAGTTCCAGCGGGCGTTCTGCACTGCTCATGTTTCAGCTGGAGCCATGAGTCTGAAGAAGAAGGAGTTCCGCAGCTTGCGCCAGGGAGGACGCACGGTATCTCAGTATGTTGATGAGTTCAGTAAGTTGGCCCGTTACGCCCCAGAGGACGTGGCCACCGATGCAGCCAAGCAGGAGAAGTTTCTGGAGGGACTGAACGATGAGTTGGGAGTTCAGTTGACTGTGGCAACATTTTCGGACTATCAGGAGCTGGTTGATAAGGCTATCATTCTTGAAGGCAAGCACCAGCAGATGGAGAATCGTAAGAGGAAGTACGGTCACGGGAAGTATAACTCGGGAGTTCAACAGAAACCCCGCTACAGCCCGTACTCAGGGAGTTCTGGATCAGGCACTAGCAAGTTTGGAGGGAATCACCATAACCATGGGGGCCACATTCATCATGGAGGGAATGGACACAACCACCATGGTCACAAGCAGGGCAATGGTAATGGAGGAAATGGCAATCAGCAGCATTTCAATTCTTCCACACCGATGAAGAAGGACCTGAGTCACATCACCTGCTTCAAGTGCAAGAAGACAGGTCACTACTCCAATGAGTGCCCTGAGGCGCAGAATGGAAATGGAAATGGCAATGGGAATTCTGGAGGCAAGAAGCCCAATCCTTTCACTAAGGGACATGTGAATCATGTCAATGTGGAAGAGGTTTATGAGCAGCCTGACGCAGTGATTGGTAAGTTCTTGGTTAATTCATTTCCAGCACTCATTCTTTTTGACACTGGTGCATCGCATTCATTCATATCAAGGGGATTTGTGGATAAACATAAGTTGCCTACCATAGCTCTTAAGGCACCCATTCTAGTGAGTTCCCCAGGAGCCGAGTCTATGGCTAGTCAGGGATGTTTCCAATTGCCTTTGAACATAGGGGGACATGTTTTTCCCACAGATATGATTATACTAGAATCGCAAGGGTTGGATGTAATCCTAGGGATGGATTGGATGTCCAAGTATGAGGGAAACATTGATTGTGCTAGTAGATCGATTTTTCTCACCACCCCGGAGAAGAAGAGGATCAAGTACGTATCCAGGCTTAAGCCTAAGAGGACTCAGGTGAACTCTCTTACGGGAGTTGTCCAGGAAGAAGTACCAGTGGTGAAGGATTATCCCGATGTATTTCCGGATGAGTTACCGGGTATGCCGCCAGATCGGGAGATTGAGTTTTTGATTGAGTTGCTGCCAGGCACAGGGCCTATCTCCAAGAGGCCGTATCGAATGCCTGCTAATGATTTGGAGGAAGTCAAGAAACAGATTAAGGAGTTACTAGAGAAAGGGTATATTCGCCCGAGTTCATCACCTTGGGGAGCCCCAGTACTTTTAGTGGAGAAGAAGGATGGAACCTTGAGAATGTGTGTGGATTACCGCTCTTTGAATGAGGTGACCATCAAGAACAAGTATCCCCTACCGATGATCAATGACTTGTTTGACCAGCTAGAAGGAGCTAGTGTTTTCTCCAAGATCGATCTTCGATCGGGTTATCACCAGTTGAAGATTCGTGAGAAGGATATACCCAAGACAGCTTTTACCACAAGGTATGGGCTTTATGAGTATACAGTCATGTCCTTTGGTTTGACTAATGCCCCTGCCTATTTTATGAACATGATGAACAAAGTATTCATGGAGTTCCTGGATAAGTTTGTTGTGGTATTCATTGATGACATATTGGTTTACTCCAAGAATGAGGAGGAACACGCTGAACATCTGCGCTTAGTTTTGGAGAAGCTCAGAGAACATCAACTTTATGCCAAGTTCAGCAAGTGTGAGTTTTGGCTGAAGGAAGTCGGATTCCTTGGACATGTAGTGTCAGGTGAAGGGATTGCAGTGGACCCTACCAAGGTAGAGTCAGTCACGGAATGGAATGCACCCACCACAGTTGGCGAGATTCGTAGTTTTCTTGGGCTTGCAGGATATTACCGGAGATTTATTGAAAATTTCTCCAAGATTGCCAGGCCCATGACATCATTGTTGAAAAAGGACACCAAGTTCGTTTGGACTGAAGAGTGTGAAGCCAGCTTTCAAGAGTTGAAGAAGCGTTTGGTTACAGCCCCAGTGTTAGTCCTGCCTGACGTACACAAGGACTTTCAGGTGTATTGTGATGCTTCACGTCAGGGACTTGGAGGTGTTCTTATGCAAGAGGGGAAAGTTGTAGCTTATGCTTCACGACAGCTTCGACCTCATGAGTTGAACTATGCCACGCATGATTTGGAGTTGGCAGCTGTAGTGCATGCACTCAAGACATGGAGACACTATCTTATTGGGAATCGTTGTGATGTTTACACGGATCACAAGAGTTTGAAGTATATCTTCACGCAGAAAGAGTTGAATCTCAGGCAAAGGAGATGGTTGGAACTTATAAAGGATTATGACATGAGTCTGCATTATCATCCAGGAAAAGCCAATGTTGTGGCAGATGCTTTGAGCCGTAAGAGTTATGTTAATACCCTTACAGCAGGAGGTTTACCTCAGGAGTTATGTGATGAGCTTAGAGACCTTCAATTGGAAATAGTTCCAAGAGGTTATGTTGCCGCACTCGAGGTGCAGTCCACCTTGTTGGTAAGAATCAGAGAAGCCCAGAAGTTGGACCAAGGTATTGCTGAGATCAAAGAAATGATGAGCAAAGGGAAAGCAGAAGGATTCCGTGAGGATGAACATGGAACCATATGGTTTGAGCAACGGATTTGTGTACCCAATGACCCGAGATCAGGAAGTTGATTCTTCAGGAGGCTCACGACTCACCATATTCGATACACCCAGGCAATACCAAGATGTATTTGGACTTGAAGGAAAGTTTTTGGTGGGCCGGTATGAAGCGAGAAATTGCCGAGTATGTGGCAATATGTGATGTATGTCAGAGAGTAAAGGCAGAACATCAGAAACCAGCAGGATTACTTCAGCCGTTGCCGATACCTGATTGGAAATGGGATAAACTTGGTATGGACTTTATCACGGGGTTACCCAGGACCCGTTCAGGTTATGATTCCATTTGGGTGATAGTGGATCGTTTGACCAAGGTTGCTCACTTCATTCCAGTGAAGACCACCTATACAAGTGCTAAGCTGGCAAAGATATATATGACCAGGATCGTATGTCTGCATGGAGTTCCAAGGAGCATCGTATCGGATAGAGGAACACAGTTTACCTCAAAGTTTTGGAAACAGTTACACGAAACTTTGGGTACCAGGCTAGAGTTCAGTACAGCCTTCCACCCACAGACTGATGGGCAGACAGAGAGAGTCAATCAGATTCTAGAGGACATGTTGAGAGCGTGTGCGCTAGACTATGGGTCTAGTTGGGATGATAACTTACCCTACGCAGAGTTCTCATACAACAACAGCTACCAAGCCAGTTTGCAGATGGCCCCTTTCGAGGCATTGTATGGAAGGAAATGCAGGACACCTTTGATGTGGGATGGAGTTGGAGATCGCAAGTTGTTTGGACCTGACTTGATCAGGGATTCTGAGGAGAAGGTCAAATTGATTCGTGACAGACTTAAGATAGCCCAGTCAAGGCAGAAAAGTTATGCCGATGCTAAACGCAAGGAAGTGATCTATGAAGTGGGAGATAGAGCATATCTTCGAGTGTCTCCACTTCGAGGTATTAAAAGATTTGGAGTCAAAGGGAAGTTAGCACCACGATTTGTGGGACCATACAAAGTTCTGGAACGTAGAGGAGAGGTTGCATACCAGTTGGAATTACCAGAGGCTTTGTCGGGAGTTCATGATGTGTTTCATGTTTCCCAGCTGAAGAAGTGTCATGCAGAGATGGCGGACATTCCTTTGAGAGATACAGTGCCACTCGAGGCAATTCAGTTGGAGAATGATCTGACTTATGAGGAGAAGCCTATTAAGATTCTTGAGACTGCAGAGAGAATCACTCGTACCAAGATCATCAAGTTCTGCAAGGTTCAGTGGAGTCACCACACCGAGGAGGAAGCTACTTGGGAACGAGAGGAAGATCTTAGACAGGACCATCCGCACCTTTTTGCTGGCCAACCCGAATCTGGAGGACGAGATTCATCTTAAGGGGGGTAGGTTTGTAACATCCCAATTTTTATTAATTTGGATGTTAATAGAATCATTCAATGCATATCATATTTCTTTGCATTTTGGAGTTTTTGAAATATTCAAATAATAGTTTTCCACCCGAGAAAAACAAATGAGAGGGGATAAGATGACTTCCTCAAAATATAAAAAGAGTGGGAAATTTTATTTTGAATATTACTTTAAGTTTTGGAGTTGTTTGGTAATTATTTTATTTGCAAAAAGTGCATTAGTTGCATTAGGAAAATTATTTTCAAAATGTTCTGTGCTTAAGTTAATGTTCATTAGGCTCTAAATATTATGTAGTTATTTTAGAAATTAATTGGGTGTTTTTAATAATTCTTTTGAATTATTTAGGGCCACTTTAGTGTTTGGTGTTTAAAAAAAATGCACGCACGCACTCACCGCAGCCTGGACCGAAACTGGGTTCGGCCCAGGAGCGCCCCAACCGGCCTAGTTGGCCATTTGGCCCAAGGCCAGCGCCCCAGCGCCTAGAACCTCCCGCACCGGTCGACCGCTCTGCGCCCGCCCTCGCTCGCTACCGCCGCCACCACTAACTGGTGGGGCCCGCTCCACCTCATCTCCCCCAACCTCCCGCTTGCCCCGCTCGGATGAGCTCGCCGCCGCGCTCCCGCAACCTCGCGGATAACGCTTATCTGCGGCACCCGCACGCCCTCCCCTCGCCTATAAATGCCCCGAGCTCCCCTCTGTCGATCTCGCCGTCCCGCTTCTTCCCATGCCGCCCCTACCGCCCGCAGTCGCCGCTTGGATCTCGCCGGCCGAACGGACCTCGCCGGAGCTTTCCGCTGCCAGTAAACCACCCCGAGCCCTTGTTCCTTCGTCAATCTTGCCACCGTGAACTCGCGCATCTTGTTGACATCTTTTTCTCGCCTAGGTCCCGCCGAAGACGACGCCCCGATGATGCCCGACCTCGCCGGAGCCCACGGAGCGCCGCCGCCTTCGCCTCGCCGACCCCGACGCCCCTGAGGAGGCCCGACGCCACCATCCGGACGCCCAAGCCGCGCCCCACCTCCCCGTCTTCTTCCCGGACACCGAGGACCGCCGTAGCCGCTGCCCCGCCATCACCCGACGTCGCGCCGCCGTCGTCTGCTCGTCGCCGGCCACCACCACCCGCTGTAAGCCGCCGCCCCACCCTCGCCCGTTAGATCGGACACCAACGGCCTAGATTAGATTAGGTTAGTTGTTTTTTTAGTTGAACCGGTACGCGATTAACTGCGGTTTTTATTTTAAAAACTACCGGTCGGTTTCCTTTAGACCGTGCGGTTTTATTTAAACCGAGCGTCGGTTTTTATTTAGTTAGCCGTCGCCGCTGTTTTTCTTATTTGGCGGCCGTTTGCCATATAGTCTCCGCAGCAGACGCTGCTCGGCCAGCCAGGAGCCGCCACATGGCCAGGGACCTGTTTGCAGTAGTTTTCTTCACCATTTAGTCCATGTAAATAGCAGATTAGTCCCTGATCTTAGATTAGCCATAACTTTTTAACCGTAGATCCAAACTCGACGAAACCAGCGGCAAATTCTTCATATTGTTTAGATCTATCCAGTAGCATAGTTTTTGCAAACTTTTGTTAGATTCAAATTTGAATTTATTCAGATTCAAATTCAAACTTCAAATAGCCATATCTCCCAAACCGTAGCTCCGATTAAGTTGATTCCTTTTGCATGTTGTCACCGTAGCAAAGCCCTATCACCTGGACCTTTGTCACAATAATTTTCACACACTAGATTCTGCCCTTTAATATTTTTACTAGTATGCATAGTATGCACTATACTTCACATCACTCCTTGAACCATAGGACTATGTTGTTTTGCACTTAGAATATTTCTGTAGTAGCTTAGCGTGTTGTATGTTCATTTGGTTTTTCCGAGACTTTTTGCTATGCATGTTCTTTTGGTCTCTGGATTGTTGCTTATGTTTGTTTATCTTCCTTGCGATAGATTGCCCGGAGTGCGAAGCAGAATATTATCAGTCTTTAGAATTCAACCAGCAGTACCAAGGCAAGTTGCATCTTGATCATGTTTCATTACCTATGTTTTTATTATGCAGATAGTTCTTTGCGGTAGGACTGCATGGTAGGAAACTGGTGCCGCATGACTTTGCTTTTCACCCAGTAGTTCATTGAGGTAGGTCTGAACCATATAACTTTGTCACCATCGTTTTACTTTATGTTGCTATGCTAAGTAGACGTGGATTGGGGAGTGATCATTGTAAAGTTGAGTGACAATGTAGTAAATAAGACCTAAGTTAAATAATGAACTACCTGGGCGGAAACTTGTGGGAATGGTGGCGAAGTACAGTGGGGCACGCATGGGAAATCCATGGTGGTGCACCACTAGTGGACCGTCCGCTCAGGCTCAAAGAGATCAATCGTATTCTCATGTCTAGAAGCTTACGTGTGCAGCCACAAGCCAATATGGGCTCTGGCTTAGTTGAGTAGTTAGTGTGACCCCTTCCGGGATGGGCTAGCAGATGTAGAATGATGTAGGTGTACCGGCCTATCCGTGGGTTAAGGGGGAACATTTTCGAAAGGCTATGTCTCGATCTTCCGATCATGGAGGTGGTCGAGTCTTGTGGGGAAAAGTGCACAACCTCTGCAGAGTTTTCAACCTAATCGATTAGCCGTGTCCCCGGTTACGGACAACTTGAGCATCTAGTAGTGGAAATGCCGGGAGATCTCCTCACCTTTAATTAAACAGTTGGGTTTTAAATGAAACTTGGGGACGGATGGAGTTGGATTTGCCAACTCATCCTATGCAAATGTGTAGTAGTAGAATAACAATCTTTTCTAATAGGGAAAAACTAGCTTTATGCAAAAAAAACTAAACTTAGAGCTTTCCAACAGCCAAATTGCATGTAAAAGTAGGTTCATTTCACTATGATGTGACTTGCCAATACGTTCAATGTACTGACCCATTTGGCTACAACTTATCACATTGCAGATATATCTGACGAGGATTAAGGTGCGATAGGTCGATGTTCTACACTCAACCTTGCTCGTGGAGTTGGACTCATTTACTTCTTTGCTTCCGCAGTATTTGCTTATTGGTTCTATGCCCTATTTTGTAATAAATTATTGCTCCTGGACTATCGATGCAATAAAGAGATGTGTGTTATTTCTGTTATTTCATCGAGTACTGTGTGTGGTAGCAAGTCGATCCAGGGACTAGCACGGTAAGCACAGAGACTTCGACTCTTACCGAGTCGGGTCACTACATTAATAGGAAGTAATAAAGAGAGTGAGGTTTTCACATATAAATATACTATCTTGGACATCTTTTATGATTGTGAGCACTCATTAAAATATGACATGCTAAAAAGTTGATGTTGGACAAGGAAGATAACGTAATGGATATGTTTTATTATATCCGAAATAAATTATATTATCATGGATCATGCAACATGTTGAGCTTGCCTTTCCCCCTTATGCTAGGCAAATTCTTTGCACCAAGTAGAGATACTACTTGTGCTTCCAAATATCCTTAAACCGAGTTTTTCCATGAGAGTCCACCATATCTACCTATGGATTGAGTAAGATCCTTCAAGTAAGTTGTCATTGTTGCAAGCAATAAAAATTGCTCTTTAAATATGTATGATCTATTAGTGTGGAGAAAATAAGCTTTATACGAGCTTGTGATATGGAAGAAATAAAAGCGACGGACTACATAATGAAGGTCCCTATCACAAGTGGCAATATAAAGTGACGGTTTTTTTGCATTAAGATTTTGTGCATCCAACCATAAAAGCACATGACAAAATCTGCTTCCCTCTGCGAAGGGCCTATCTTTTATTTTGTCTTATACCTTATACAAAAGTCATGGTGATCTTCACCCTTCCTTTCTTACACTTTATCCTTTGGCAAGCACTATGTGTTGTAAAGGTCCTGATATATATATCTAATTGGATGTGGGTTTTCAAAAAGCATTATTGTTGATGTTACCATTGAGGTAAAAGGTTGGGAGACAAAACTATAAGCCCCTATCTTTCTCTGTGTCCGATTAAAACTTCATACCCATAAGTATTGCATGAGTGTTAGCAATTGTGAAAGACTAAATGATAGTTGAGTATGTGGACTTGCTGAAAAGCTCTTATATTGACTCTTTCTGATGTTATGATAAATTGCAATCGCTTCAATGACTGAGATTATAGTTTGCTAGTTTTTCATTGAAGTTTCTGATTCATACTTGACATTGTGAATATATTGTGAATATATCTTTACCTAGAACAAGTATGAAACTAGAAGTACTTTGTAGGTGTTTTTGGATAGGTTTGCAAGATAATAAAGAGCGCATAAATAAAAAGTAGGGACTGTTTATATAAAGAAACAAAAAAGTTAGTATAGCGAGTGTGGAAAAGTGGTGGTAGGAGTTGCGAAATTGTCCCTAAGCAATTGACTACTTTACTAGACCGATAGCAAGTTTTATGTGGGAGATGCCACTGCTAGCATGCCATCCCTGACTTGGAATTCTATGCACTTATGATTGGAACTATTAGCAAGCGTCTACACCTACTAACGTTCATTAATGTAAAACCCAACCATAGCATTAAGATATATTGGTCCCCCTTCAATCCCATATGCATCCATTTCTATGCTAGGTTGAAGCTTCTGTCACTCTTGCCCTCCAATACATAGTCCTATCAACATACAACTAACCCTATGGTGTGATCCACGCATGCGCTCATATGATGGGCACCAAAGGACAACAACATAACCACAAGCAAATTAAATCAATCATAGTAATTCACCAATCACCGATAGGACAACGAAAATCTACTCAGACATCATAGGATGGCATCACATCATTGGATAATAATATGAAGCATAAAGCACCATGTTCACGTAGAGAGTACAGTGGGTTGCGGGAGAGTGGACCGCTGTAGATAGAGGGGGGAAGGTGATGGAGATGTTGGTGAAGATGGCGAAGGTGTTGGTGAAGATCGCGGTGATGATGATGATGGCCACGGCAGCGTTCCGGCGCTACCGGGAGAGAAGGGTGAAGGAAATATGCCCTAGAGGCAATAATAAAGTTATTATTTATTTCCTTATTTCATGATAAATGTTTATTATTCATGCTAGAATTGTATTAACCAGAAACATAATACATGTGTGAATACATAGACAAACAGAGTGTCACTAGTATGCCTCTACTTGACTAGCTCGTTAATCAAAGATGGTTATGTTTCCTAACCATAGACAAAGAGTTGTTATTTGATTAACGGGATCACATCATTAGGAGAATGATGTGATGGACTTGACCCATTCCGTTAGCTTAGCATTCGATCGTTTAGTATATTGCTATTGCTTTCTTCATGACTTATACATGTTCCTATGACTATGAGATTATGAAACTCCCGTTTACCGGAGGAACACTTTGTGTGCTACCAAACGTCACAACGTAACTGGGTGATTATAAAGGAGCTCTACAGGTGTCTCCAAAGGTACATGTTGGGTTGGCGTATTTCGAGATTAGGATTTGTCACTCCGATTGTCGGAGAGGTATCTCTGGGCCCTCTCGGTAATGCACATCACATAAGCCTTGCAAGCATTGCAACTAATGAGTTAGTTGTGAGATGATGTATTAAGGAACGAGTAAAGAGACTTGCCGGTAACGAGATTGAACTAGGTATTGAGATACCGACGATCGAATCTCGGGCAAGTAACATACCGATGACAAAGGGAACAACGTATGTTGTTATGCGGTCTGACCGATAAAGATCTTCGTAGAATATGTAGGAGCCAATATGAGCATCCAGGTTCCGCTATTGGTTATTGACCGGAGACGTGTCTCGGTCATGTCTACATTGTTCTCGAACCCGTAGGGTCCGCACGCTTAAGGTTTCGATGACAGTTATATTATGAGTTTATGAGTTTTGATGTACCGAAGGAGTTCGGAGTCCCGGATGAGATCGGGGACATGACGAGGAGTCTCGAAATGGTCGAGACGTAAAGATCGATATATTGGACGACTATATTCGGACATCGGAAAGGTTCCGAGTGGTTCGGGTATTTTTCGGAGTACCGGGGAGTTACGGGAATACGGGGGAAGAAGTATATGGGCCTTATTGGGCTTTAGGGGAGAGGGAGAGGCAGGCCATGCGCCCCCCCCCATTGACTAGTCCGAATTGGACTAGGGGGAGGGGCGGCGCCCCCTCCTTCCTTCTCTTCCCTCTTCCCCTTCCTTGTCTCCTACTCCTACTACATGGAAGGACTCCTAGTTGGACTAGGAAAGGGGGAATCCTACTCCCGGTGGGAGTAGGACTCCCCTAGGGCGCGCCATAGAGAGGGCCGGCCCTCCCCTCCTCCACTCCTTTATATACGGGGGCAGGGGGCACCCCATAGACACACAAGTTGATCTTCGTGATCGTTCTCTTAGCCGTGTGCGGTGCCCCCCTCCACCATACTCCTCGATAATATTGTAGCGGTGCTTAGGCGAAGCCCTGCGATGGTAGAACATCAAGATCGTCACCACGCCGTCGTGCTGACGGAACTCTTCCCCGACACTTTGCTGGATCGAAGTCCGGGGATCGTCATCGAGCTGAACGTGTGCTAGAACTCGGAGGTGCCATAGTTTCGGTGCTTGATCGGTCGGGCCATGAAGACGTACGACTACATCAACCGCGTTGTCATAACGCTTCCGTTGTCGGTCTACGAGGGTACGTAGATAACACTCTCCCCTCTCGTTACTATGCATCACCATGATCTTGTGTGTGCGTAGGCAAATTTTTGAAATTACTTTGTTCCCCAACAGTGGCATCCGAGCCTAGCTTTTATGCGTTGATGTAATATGCATGAGTAGAACACAAGTGAGTTGTGGGCGATATAAGTCATACTGCTTACCAGCATGTCATACTTTGGTTCGACGGTATTGTTGGATGAAGCAGCCCGGACCGACATTACGCGTACGCTTACGCGAGACTGGTTCTACCGACGTGCTTTGCACACAGGTGGCTAGCGGGTGTCAGTTTCTCCAACTTTAGTTGAACCGAGTGTGGCTACGCCCGGTCCTTGCGAAGGTTAAAACAGCACCAACTTGACAAACTATCATTGTGGTTTTTGATGCATAGGTAAGAACGGTTCTTGCTAAGCCCAGTAGCAGCCACGTAAAACTTGCAACAACAAAGTAGAGGATGTCTAACTTGTTTTTGCAGGGCATGTTGTGATGTGATATGGTCAAGACGTGATGAGATATAAGTTGTTGTATGAGATGATCATGTTTTGTTGAAGTTATCGGCAACTGGCAAAATCCTTATGGTTGTCTCTCTATTGCATAAGATGCAAGTGCCCAATAATTGCTTTACTTTATCGCTATGCAATAGCAATAGTTGCAAGAGCAATTGTTGGCGAGACAACCATGTGACGACACATTGATATAGATCAAGATGATGGAGATCATGGTGTCATGCCGGTGACGATAGAGATCATGACAGTACTTTGGAGATGGAGATCAAAGTCGCAAGATGATGATGGCCATATCATGTCACATATTTTGATTGCATATGATGTTTATCTTTTATACATCTTATTTTGCTTAGTTTGACGGTAGCATTTCAAGATGATCTCTCACTAATTATCAAGAAGTGTTCTCCCTGAGTGTGCACCGTTGCGAAAGTTCTTCGTGCTGAGACACCACGTGATGATCGGGTGTGATAGGCTCTACATTCAAATACAACGGGTGCAAAACAGTTGCACACGCGGAATACTCAGGTTAAACTTGACGAGCCTAGCATATAACAGATATGGCCTCGGAACACGGAGACCGAAAGGTCGAGCATGAATCATATAGTAGATATGATCAACATAGTGATGTTCACCATTGAAACTACTCCATCTCACATGATGATCGGACATGGTTTAGTTGATATGGATCACGTGATCACTTAGAGGATTAGAGGGATGTCTGTCTAAGTGGGAGTTCTTAAGTAATATGATTAAATTGAACTTAAATTTATCATGAACTTAGTCCTGATAGTATTTTGCAAATTATGTTGTAGATCAATAGCTCGCATTGTTGCTTCCCTGTGTTTATTTTGATATGTTCCTAGAGAAAACTAAGTTGAAAGATATTAGTAGCAATGATGCGGATTGGATCCGTGATCTAAGGTTTATCCTCATGGCTGCACAGAAGAATTATGTCCTTGATGCACCGCTAGGTGACAGACCTATTGCAGGAGCAGATACAGACGTTATGAACGTTTGGCTAGCTCAATATGATGACTACTTGATAGTTTAGTGCACCATGCTTAACGGCTTAGAATCAGGACTTCAAAGACGTTTTGAACATCATGGACCATATGAGATGTTCCAGAAGTTGAAATTAATATTTCAAGCAAATACCCGAGTTGAGAGATATGAAGTCTCCAACAAGTTATATAGCTAAAAGATGGAGGAGAATCGCTCAAGCAGTGAGCATGTGCTCAGATTGTCTCGGTACTACAATCGCTTGAATCAAATGGGAGTTAATCTTCCAGATAAAATAATAATTGACAGAATTCTCTAGTCACCATCACCAAGTTAGTAGAACTTCGTGATGAACTATAATATGCAAGGGATGACGAAAGTAATTCCCAAGCTCTTCGTGATGCTGAAATCGACGAAGGTAGAAATCAAGAAAAATATCAACTGTTGATGGTTAACAAGACCACTATTTCAAGAAAATGGAAAAGGGAAGAAGGGGAACTTCAAGAAGAACGGCAAGCAAGTTGCTGCTCAAGTGAAGAAGCCCAAGTCTGGACCTAAACCTGAGACTGAGTGCTTCTACTTCAAAGGGACTGGTCACTAGAAGCGGAACTACCCCAAGTAATTGGTGGATAAGAAAGGATGGCAAAATAAACAAAGGTATATTTGATATACATGTTATTGATGTGTACTTTACTAGTGTTCCTAGCAACCCCTCAGTATTTGGTACTAGTTCAGTTGCTAAGATTAGTAACTTGAATCGGGAGTTGCATAATGAATAGAGACTAGTTAAGGGTAAGGTGACGATGTGTGTTTGAAGTAGTTCCAAGATTGATATGATCATCATCGCACACTCCCTATACTTTTGGGATTAGTGTTGAACCTAAATAAGTGTTATTTGGTGTTTGCGTTGAGCATAAATATGAGTTGATCATGTTTATTGCAATATGGTTATTCATTTAAGTAAGAGAATAAATTGTTGTTCTGTTTACATGAATAAGTTACACACCCAATGAAAATGGTTCGTTGGATCTCGATCGTAGTGATACACATATTCATAATATTGAAACCAAAAGATGCAAAGTTAATAATGATAGTGCAACTTATTTGTGGCACTACCGTTTAGGTCATATTGGTGTAAAGCGCATGAAGAAACTCCATGCTGATGGTTTTTTTTGGAATCACTTGATTATGAATCACTTGATGCTTGCGAACCATGCCTCATGGGCAAGATGACTAAAACGCCATTCTCCGGAACAATGGAGCGAGCAACTGACTTATTGGAAATAATACATACTAATGTATGCGATCCGATGAGTGTTGAGGCTCGTGGCGTGTATCGTTATTTTCTGACCTTCACAGATGATTTAAGTAGATATGGGTATATCTACTTGATGAAACATAAGTCTGAAACATTTGAACAGTTCAAAGAATTTCAGAGTGAAGTGGAAAATCATCATGACAAGAAGATAAGGTTTCCACGATATGATCGGGGAGACGAATATTTGAGTTACGAGTTTGGTCTTCAATTAAAACAATGTGGAATAGTTTCACAAATTCATGCCACCTGGAACACCACAACATAATGGTGTGTCCGAACGTCATAATCGTACTTTATTGGATATAGTGCAATCTATGATGTTTCTTACCGATTTACCACTATAGTTTTGGGGTTATGCATTAGAGACAGTTGCATTCACGTTAAAAAGGGCACCATCTAAATCCGTTGAGACGGCACCGTATGAACTGTGGTTTGGCAAGAAACCAAAGTTGTCATTTCTTAAAGTTTGGGGTTGCGATGCTTATATGAAAAAGTTTCATCCTGATAAGCTCAAACCCAAATCGGAGAAAGTGCGTCTTCATAGGATACCCAAAAGAAAATGTTGGGTACACCTTCTATCACAGATCCGAAGGCAAGTTATTCGTTGCTGAGAATGGATCCTTTCCAGAGAAGGAGTTTCTCTCGAAAGAAGTGAGTGGGAGGAAAGTAGAAAACTTGATAAGGTAATTGTACCTTCTCCCTTATTGGAAAGTAGTTCATCACAGAAATCTGTTCTTGTGACTACTACACCAATTAGTAAGGAAGCTAATGATGATGATCATGTAACTTCAGATCAAGTTACTACCGAATCTTGTAGGTAAACCAGAGTGAGATCCGCACCAGAGTGGTACGGTAATCCTATTCTGGAAGTCATGTTACTAGACCATGATGAACTTGCGAACTATGAGGAAGCGATGATGAGCCCAGATTCCGCGAAATGGTTTGAGGCCATGAAATCTGAGATATGATCCATGTCTGAGAACAAAGTATGGACTTTGATGGATTTGCCCGATGATCGGAAAGACATAGAAAATAAATGGATCTTCAAGAGGACGACGGACGCTGATAGTAGTGTTACTATCTACAAAGCTAGAATTGTCGAAAAAGGTGTTCGACAAGTTCAAGGTGTTGACTACGATGAGAGTTTCTCACTCGTATCTATGCTTAAGTCTGTCCGAATCATGTTAGCAATTGCCGCATTTTATGAAATCTGACAAATGGATAAACAAAATTGCATTCCTTAATGTATTTATTAAAGAAGAGTTGTATACGATGCAACTAGAAGGTTTTATCGATCCTAAAGGTGTTAACTAAATATGCAAGCTCCAGCGATCCATCTATGGACTGGTGCAAGCATCTCGGAGTTGGAATATACGCTTTGATAAGTTGATCAAAGCATATAGTTTTATACAGACTTGCGGTGAAGCCTGTATTTACAAGAAAGTGAGTGGGAGCACTACAGCATTCCTGATAAGTATATGTGAATGACATATTGTTGATCAGAAATAATGTAGAATTATTCTGCAAAGCATAAAGGAGTGTTTGAAAGGATTTTTTTCAAAGAAAACCTCGGTGAAGCTGCTTACATATTGAGCATCAAGATCTATAGAGATAGATCAAGACGCTTGATAAGTTTTTTCAATGAGTACATACCTTGACAAGATTTTGAAGTAGTTCAAAATGGAACAGTCAAAGAAAGAGTTCTTGCCTGTGTTACAAGGTGTGAAATTGAGTAAGACTCAAAACACGACCACAGCAGAAGATAGAAAGAGAATGAAAGTCATTCC
This sequence comes from Triticum aestivum, assembly GCF_018294505.1. Classification (NCBI taxonomy): domain Eukaryota; kingdom Viridiplantae; phylum Streptophyta; class Magnoliopsida; order Poales; family Poaceae; genus Triticum; species Triticum aestivum. The sequence goes on along the minus strand of NC_057800.1, from coordinate 595,948,681 downwards.
CTATGCCTCAGCCATAGGTTCTATAAAGTATGCCATGCTGTGTACCGGATCTATTGTATACCCTACACTGATGTTGGCAAGGGAGTACAATAGTGATCTAGGAGTAGATCACTGGACATCGGTCAAAATTATCCTTAGTGGAATAAGGATATGTTTCTTGATTATGGAGGTGAAAAAAGGTTCGTCGTAAAGGGTTACGTCGATGCAAACTTTGACACTGATCCAGATGATTCTAAGTCTCAATCTGGATGCATATTGAAAGTGGGAGCACTTAGCTAGAGTAGCTCCGTGTAGAGCATTGTTGACATAGAAATTTGCAAAATACATACGGATCTGAATATGGCAGACTGGTTGACTAAACTTCTCTCACAAGCAAAACATGATCACACCTTAGTACTCTTTGGGTGTTAATCACATAGCGATGTGAACTAGATTATTGACTCTAGTAAACCCTTTGAGTGTTGGTCACATAATGATGTGAACTATTGGTGTTAAATCACATGGAAATGTGAACTAGATTATTGACTCTAGTGCAAGTGGGAGACTGGAGGAAATATGCCCTAGAGGCAATAATAAAGTTATTATTTTATTTCCTTATTTCATGATAAATGTTTATTATTCATGCTAGAATTGTATTAACCGGAAACATAATACATGTGTGAATACATAGACAAACAGAGTATCACTAGTATGCCTCTACTTGACTAGCTCGTTAATCAAAGATGGTTATGTTTCCTAACCATAGACAAAAGTTGTTATTTGATTAACGGGATCACATCATTAGGAGAATGATGTGATTGACTTGACCCATTCCGTTAGCTTAGCACTCGATCGTTTAATATGTTGCTATTGCTTTCTTCATGACTTATACATGTTCCTATGACTATGAGAATATGCAACTCCCGTTTACCGGAGGAACACTTTGTGTGCTACCAAACATCACAACGTAACTGGGTGATTATAAAGGAGCTCTACAGGTGTCTCCAAAGGTACATGTTGGGTTGGCGTATTTCAAGATTAGGATTTGTCACTCCGATTGTCGGAGAGGTATCTCTGGGCCCTCTCGGTAATGCACATCACATAAGCCTTGCAAGCATTGCAACTAATGAGTTAGTTGTGAGATGATGTATTATGGAACGAGTAAAGAGACTTGCCGGTAACGAGATTGAACTAGGTACGTAACTGGGTGATTATAAAGGAGCTCTACAGGTGTCTCCAAAGGTACATGTTGGGTTGGCGTATTTCGAGATTAGGATTTGTCACTTCGATTGTCGGAGAGGTACCTCTGGGCCCTCTCGGTAATGAACATCACATAAGCCTTGCAAGCATTGCAACTAATGAGTTAGTTGTGAGATGATGTATTACGGAACGAGTAAAGAGACTTGCCGGTAACGAGACTGAACTAGGTATTGAGATACCGACGATCAAATCTCGGGCAAGTAACATACCGATGACAAAGGGAACAACGTATGTTGTTATGCGGTCTGACCGATAAAGATCTTCGTAGAATATGTAGGAGCCAATATGAGCATCCAAGTTCCGCTATTGGTTATTGACCAGAGACGTGTCTCGGTCATGTCTACATTGTTCTCGAACCCGTAGGGTCCGCACGCTTAAGGTTTCGATGACAGTTATATTATGAGTTTATGAGTTTTGATGTACCGAAGGAGTTCAGAGTCCCGGATGAGATCGGGGACATGACGAGGAGTCTCAAAATGGTCGAGACGTAAAGATCGATATATTGGACGACTATATTCGGACATCGAAAAGGTTCCGAGTGGTTCGGGTATTTTTCGGAGTACCGGGGAGTTACGGGAATACGGGGGAAGAAGTATATGGGCCTTATTGGGCTTTAGGGGAGAGGAAGAGGCAGTCCACGCCCCCCCCCCCCATTGACTAGTCCGAATTGGACTAGGGGGAGGGGCGGCGCCCCCTCCTTCCTTCTCTTCCCTCTTCCCCTTCCTTGTCTCCTACTCCTACTACTTGGAAGGACTCCTAGTTGGACTAGGAAAAGGGGAATCCTACTCCCGGTGGGAGTAGGACTCCCCTAGGGCGCGCCATAGAGAGGGCCGGCCCTCCCCTCCTCCACTCCTTTATATACGGGGGCAAGGGGCACCCCATAGACACACAAGTTGATCTTCGTGATCGTTCTCTTAGCCGTGTGCGGTGCCCCCTCCACCATACTCCTCGATAATATTGTAGCGGTGCTTAGGCGAAGCCCTGCGACGGTAGAACATCAAGATCGTCACCATGCCGTCGTGCTGACGGAACTCTCCCCGACACTTTGCTGGATCGGAGTCTGGGGATCGTCATCGAGTTGAACATGTGCTGGAACTCGGAGGTGCCGTAGTTTCGGTGCTTGATCGGTCGGGCTGTGAAAACGTACGACTACATCAACCGCGTTGTCATAACGCTTCCGTTGTCGGTCTACGAGGGTACGTAGACAACACTCTCCCCTCTCGTTGCTATGCATCACCATGATCTTGTGTGTGCGTAGGCAAATTTTTGAAATTACTACGTTCCCCAACAAAGGGGAGAGGGGCCCCCTTCGTCTTCTTCTTCCTTTACCTCCTCCCTAGATGGGAGAAGGGTTTCCCCTCTGGCCCTTGGCCTCCATGGCATGGGAGGAGCGAGAGCCCCTCCGAGATTGGATCTGTTTCTCTGTCTCTCTCTGTTTCTGCGTTCCCTGATTCTTCCCTTTCACCGTTTCTTATATTCCCGGAGAGTGGACCGCTGTAGATAGATGAGGGAAGGTGATGAAGATGTTGGTGAAGATGACAGAGGTGTTGGTGTAGATCGCCGTCACACGATGATGGCCCCGGCGGTGTTCCGGCGCCACCGGGAGAGAGGGGGATAGGGGCCCCCTTCTTCTTCTTCCTTGACCTTCTCCCTAGATGGGAGAAGGGTTTCCCCTCTAGTCCATGGCCTCCATGGTGGAAGAGGGGCAAGAGCCCCTCCGAGATTGGATCTACGTCTCTATCTCTCTCTGTTTCTGCGTTCTGGATTCTGCCCTTTCATCGTTTCTTAAATTCCTGGAGATCCGTAACTCCAATTGGGATGAAATTTTAACACGATCTCTATCCGATATTGGCTTTCTTGTGGAGAAAGAAGGGCACCAAGCGCCTTACGGGGTGGCCACGAGGGCCCAGGGCGCGCCTGACCCCCTGGGGCACGCCCCCCTGCCTCGTGCCCCCCTCGGGCATCATCTCGCGTTGATTCTTCTTCCCAAAAATCACATATATTCCGAAAAAATCTTCGTCAGTTTTTATCCTGTTTGGACTCCGTTTGATATGGATTTACTATGAAACAAAAAACATTCAACAAACAAGAATTGGCACTGGGCACTGGATCAATATGTTAGTCCCAAAAAATAGTATAAAAAAGTTGCCAAAAGTATAAGAAAGTTGTATAATATTGGCATGGAACAATCAAAAATTATAGATACGACAGAGACGTATCAGCATCCCCAAGCTTAATTCCTGCTCGTCCTCGAGTAGGTAAATGATAAAAAAGTTAATTTTTGGTGTGGAATGCTACCTAGCATAATCTTGATCATGTAATCTAATCATGGCATGAATATTAAGACACGAGTGATTCAAAGCAATATTCTATCATTTGACATTAAGACAATAATACTTCAAGCATACTAATGAAGCAATCATGTCTTTTGAAAATAACATGGACAAAGAAAGTTATCCCTACAAAATCATATGGTCTAGCTATGCTCCATCTTCACCACACAAAATATTCAAATCATGCACAACCCCGATGACAAGCCAAGCAATTGTTTCATACTTTTGACGTTCTCAAACCTTTTCAATTTTCACGCAATACATGAGCGTGAGCCATGGACATAGCACTATGGGTGGAATAGAATATGATGGTGGAGGTTGTGTGGAGAAGAAAAAAAGGAGAAAGTCTCACATCGACATGGCTAATCAACGGGCTATGGAGATGCCCATCAATTGATGTCAATGTGAGGAGTAGGGATTGCCATGCAACGGATGCACTACGAGCTATAAGTGTATGATAGCTCAAACTGGAAACTAAGTGGGTGTGCACCCAACTTGCTTGCTCATGAAGACCTCGGGCATTTTAGGAAGCCCATCATCGGAATATACAAGCCAAGTTCTATAATGAAAATTCCCACTAGTATATGAAAGTGATAACTCAATGAGACTCTCTATATGAAGAACATGGTGCTACTTTGAAGCACAAGTGTGGTAAAAGGATAGTAACATTGTCCCTTCTCTCTTTTTCTCTCATTTTTTTCCTTTTTTGGTGGGCTTCTTTGGCATCTTTTTTTTATTTGGGCTTCTTTGGTCTCTTTTATTTTGATAACCTCACATGGGACAATGTTCTAATAATGATGATCATCACACTTTTATTTACTTAAAACTCAATATTACAACTTGATACTAGAACAAAGATATGACTCTATATGAATGCCTCCAGCGGTGTACTGGGATGTGCAATGATCTAGCGTAGCAATGACATCAAAAAACGGACAAGTCATGAAAACATCATGCTAGCTATCTTACAATCATGCAAAGCAATATGACAATAAAGGCTCAAGTCATGTATATGATGATGATGGAAGTTGCATGGCAATATATCTCGGAATGGCTATGGAAATGTCATGATAGGTAGGTAAGGTGGCTATTTTGAGGAAGATATAAGGAGGCTTATATGTGATAGAGCGTATCATATCATGGGGTTTGGATTCACCGGCGAAGTTTGCACCAACTCTCGAGGTGAGAAAGGGCAATGCACGGTACTGAAGAGGCTAGCAATGATGGAAGGGTGAGAGTGCGTATAATCCATGGACTCAACATTAGTCATAAAGAACTCACATACTTATTGCGAAAATCTATTAGTCATCGAAACAAAGTACTACGCGCATGCTCCTAGGGGGGTAGATTGGTAGGAAAAGACCATCGCTCGTCCCCGACCGCCACTCATAAGGAAGGCAATCAATAAATACCTCATGCTCCAACTTCATCACATAATGGTTCACTATACGTGCATGCCACGGGAATCACAAACTTCAACACAAGTATTTCTACAATCCACAACTACCCACTAGCATGACTCTAATATCACCATCTTTATATCGCAAAACTATTGCAAGGAATCAAACATATCATATTCAGTGATCTACAAGTTTTATGTAGGATTTTATGACTAACCATGTGAATGACCTGTTCCTGTCATCTCTCTAAATAGATATAAGTGAAGCAAGAGAGTTTAATCCTTTTTACAAAAGATATGCCCATGCTCTAACAAATATAAGTGAAGCAAAAGAGCATTCTACAAATGGTGGTTTTCTATGTGAAGAGAAATAGGCAATCCAAACTTCAAATGATATAAGTGAAGCACATGAAGCATTCTATAAAGCCATACTCAAAAGATATAAGTGAAGTGCAATGAGCATTCTATAAATCAACCAAGGACTATTTCATACCAGCATGGTGCATAAAAGAAAAGTGGAAACTGAATGCAAAAGACGCTCCAAGATTTGCACATATCGCATGAACGAAACAAATCTGAAAACATACCGATATTTGTTGAAGAAAGATGGGATGCCTTTCGGGGCATCCCCAAGCTTAGACACTTGAGTCTCCTTGAATGTTTACTTGGGGTGCCTTGGGCATCCCTAAGCTTGAGCTCTTGCATGTCCTTCTTCTCCTCACATTGAGACATCCTCGATCTTCTGTAGTGACCCAACCCGAATGGATCAAGTCTCTGTGCTTAAGTGTCATCCCTGGATCGGTATGCTGACACACACAGTACTCGAGGATTTATAGCAGAGGTAAATCACATGTATAAAATAACGTAAATACTATTACCTCAATCCAAAATAGCGGAAGTAATAAGGTTGTGGATTCCCATCAACACCAACGGCAAAGTTGAGTGTAGAAATCGTAACCCTAACGTATCACTTACTCGTCGTAAGAAATCCTGCAACATGAGACGTTGCAGCCACAAAGGGTCAGTACATTGAATGTACTGGCAAATTCACACCATAGAGAAATGAAGAACAATGGCTATCACTACATGCATATATGGCTGGTGGAAAAGCTCTATGGTTATAAGGTTTTTGCGAAAAGCCAATTTTTCCCTACTCCAAAGGAATATATTTTATTTAACTACAAAGTTGGTTGAAAATATTGAGAGTGTAGACACCCTCTCAATCCCAATTAAATATCATCATTAAAACCCAACAAAATTAATTAAAGTCACATGATGAGACTCACATGATAATCCAAGTACTAGATACTCAAGACGTCCATAACCAGGGACACGGCTAATCATGATTAGTTTATACACTCTGCAGAGGTTTGCACACTTTTCCACACAATACTCGATCTCCTCCATTGGATTTCTCGCACTACATGGTGTTTGAGAAACGGATGACCGAGACATAGTCTTTCAGAAGCGTTTGCACCTTACGATGGGTAGACCGTACCACCTACTACCCCTACATCTGCTAGTCTACCACTGTAAGAGTTCACACGACTTAATCTACTATGCTAGAGCCCATAATAGCTTGTCGCTGCACATGGAAATTTCTAGTATGAATAATCTCATGATCCCTTTGAGCCTGGGTGGCGGTCCATAAAAAAACAGGCAATCGCTGGAATACCCAGGTGCCTAAACATGCAATCGCTGGAATACCCAGGTGCCTCTATCCACCCAGATGTGTGTTTAAGTTGCCACCTTAAATAAACCATTAATTAACAATCTCACATATGTCATGAATACTCTCAAACCCAATCCACGTCAACGAGCATAGCATAGCAGTATAAGCATAACGTAATAGTAACTCCCAAGGTTTGAATGCAGCGCAACAGGTTCCTACCTCATCAACTACTTCCCAATTCCCACATGTTACCAATCCTACTCATGCAATGTTTGAGGTTGAAACTAATGCATAAAAACTGGGTATGAAAGGAGTATGATCAAAGTGTGAACTTGCCTGCAATGTTGATGAAGATGACTCGCACTCAACACTCTTGATAGTTCTACTCGTCACACTCCGGTCAATCTATCGTAAGCAAGCAATAGTAACCACACATAAGCAATCACTCAAAAGATCATAAAGGTCGAAGAAGATGATTTTGGAAAACTTCAAAACCAAGCAAATAACTCTTGCAACATAAAACAATTTCTAACAGTACCAAAATTATGTGAATCTGGCCTTATCAAAAAGTTTAGGTCAAGAGCTTTAATTTGCAAAAAGAATCAACTAAAACGGAACTACGAAACTCAAGTTATGATCAAACGAAGTTTGAATTAAAATCTGGTCTAATTCAAATTTTAAAATTTCAAAAACATGTTTGAGTTGGATTGCTGGATAGAGGAGATTGTAACGAAGAAGTGGGTGTTGGTTTCATTGGATTTGGACAAACGAGTGAAAAGTTACGAAGGTTTGAGGATCAGGGGCTAAACGGTAAAGAAACTAATTACGGATAGGTCCCTAACTAAAACTAACAGAAAAAGAAAAGACTAAATAACGAACGTTCTCTAACTAGTTCTAAACAGAGAATGTTCTTTGAATAGATCTAACTAAAAAAACTAAACCGGGTTTTTGAAACAAAACCGAGAAAAAACCAGGAAACCGATCGAGGTTATACCGGTTCGGCCGGTTCGGTGGTTCGGCGAGAAAAACCGACAACCGGCGACGACGGTTGCCAGCGGCAGAGGGGCTCCGGAGAGATCTGGCGAGGCAAGCGGCAGCTGCGGCGAGGCGGGGCAACAACGGCGGGGTGCGGCGCGAGATGCGCGGCAGTGGGCGATGGCGAGCGGCGGCTTGCGGCGGCGGGCGGCAGCGGCAGTATGCGGCGGCAACATGATGCGCGGGCGGCGGCGGCGCGAGATGCAGGGAGAGAGAGGGCCAGGGTCCTCGCCTTTTAAAGGCGGAGGGGGGAGGCGATGTCGTGGGGGGAGGGGAAAGGTGGCGGCGGCGGGAGGCGGTGTCCGTGAAGGACACGACGGCGGCAGTGGCGTGCCGATGCTGGAGTCGGGGACGAAGGCGGTGGCGTGCTGGGCCTGGGCCTGGCAGGAGCTGGGTCGGCCCAGTAGGCGAAAAGATTTTTTTCAAACACAACGGAAAATAAAATAAAGCAAACAAAAAGAAAATAGAACCTAGGCACATAATATATCAAAATTTTCAGAAAAACATTTTCTACAACGTGAACATTTTCCTAGCATTAAATAAAATTCACACAAATTAAAATAAATCAAAGAGTGCTATTGCCCTACTATAATCCAATAAACATCATTTTAAGAATACCAAAATGACTTCAAATTTATTTATCTCCAATTTTCTGATGTAGGGAATCATGTTACCCTATTTTCCATGTATTTTGTTTTTGGAGAAAAATAATTTGAATAAAACCCAAATAACTCCAAATTGAAAAATAATTTCCAAAAGGACTTTGAATTTGATCCTTTTAACTTCCAACTCATATTTCATATATTTTGAAGAAGTCATTTTATCTTCTCTCATGAAAATCATTGAGTTGCTTGAAGTTTATGAATTTGAAATATTTTCAAATGAAATTCAAATATTTTTCAACAACCTTTTTCATTTAATTTAAATGGAAGAAGTCATGTCACCTTCTCTCTAGGGTTTTGTGTTGAAAAGCATTTGAATTCATGGAGATCCATAAAAGCAAAATGAAAGTTTGGGAAAGTCCTTTTATTCCCTCTCATTTAACTTTCAAAAGTTTCGAATTGCACTCACTTTCAGTCACTCAATAAAACAGTCAATCAAATCTATCTATTATTATAACATTCCAAAATTTAGAATTTTGGGATGTTACATCTTCAAACACTTCATCCATACAAAACTCAACAGAAAGCTCGGTAAGATCCGATAGTATAATAAAGCAAATCACTACTCTAAGTACTATTGCAAACCAATTCATATTTTGTTTTTGCATTGTAGCTACTATAATATAACTTTTACATGGCTTAATCCACTGATATAAATCGATAGTTTCATCAAAACAAGCAAACTATGCATCAAAAACAGAATCTGTCAAAAACATAATAGTCTGTAATAATCTGAACATTAACTGTACCTCTGGTACTCCAAAAATTCTACCACAATTAGGAAAAATAAACAATTTGTATAGAAAGATAGTGCAAAAAGTTTCAGAACCGTTTGACGTTCCAGTAAAAATGTAAAATCGCGCACTACAGCCAAAGTGTTTGTCCTGCACCGTACAAACCAACAAGCAAAGTAAACATCCTAAAGGCAAACCTTGGCACAATATTTTTATAATACAATGGAATTGTACAAGGGGATAATTATTTTTGTTGAAAAGCTTCTGTAATCAAGATTCACAAAGTTTCCGTGAGCATGAACAAAGTTCAAGGAGCTCCCCCACTTCAACAATGCTTGTCTCTCTCACTTTCACTTTCCTTTTTGAAAAAGTTTTGGGTTCCCCTCTTTATTTTTATTTTGTTTTTAAACTATATGAAAGCACTCAATAGAAATAAATGAATCTCTAAAACTTATGGGTTGTCTCCCTGTCAGCACTTTCTTTAAAGCCATTAAGCTAGGTGCTACCTCTTGAGCACTGCGTTGGATTTCCTTGAAGAGGAAAGGATGATGCAGCAAAGTAGCGTAAGTATTTCCCTCGGTTTTTGAGAACCAAGGTATCAATCCAGTAGGAGGTTGCGCACGAGTCCCTCGTACCTGCAAAAAACAAATAACTCCTCGCAGCCAACGCGATAAGGGGTTGTCAATCCCTTCATGGTCACTTACGAGAGTGAGATCTGATAGATATGATAGGATAATATTTTTGGTATTTTTGTGATAAAGATGCAAAGTAAAATAAAAGCAAAGTAAAAAAGCAAAGGAAGATTAATATGATGAAGATAGACCCGAGGGCCATAGGTTTCACTAGTGGCTTCTCTCAAGAGCATAAGTATTTTACGATGGGTGAACGAATTACTATTGAGCAATTGACAAAATTGAGCATAGTTATGAGAATATCTAGGTATGATCATGTATATAGGCATCACGTCCGAGACAAGTAGACCGACTCCTGCCTGCATCTACTACTATTACTCCACTCATCGACCTCTATCCAGCATGCATCTAGAGTATTAAGTTCATGAAAACAGAGTAACGCCTTAAGCAAGATGACATGATGTAGAGGTATAAATTCATGCAATATGATAAAAAACCATCTTGTTATCCACGATGGAAACAATACAATATGTGCCTTGCTGCCCCTACTGTCACTGGGAAAGGACACTGCAAGATTGAACCCAAAGCTAAGCACTTCTCCCATTGCAAGAAAGATCAATCTAGTAGGCCAAACCAAAGTGATAATTCGAAGAGACTTGCAAAGATAACCAATCATACATAAAAGAATTCAGAGAAGATTCAAATATTGTTCATAGATAATCTTGATCATAAACCCACAATTCATCGGTCTCAACAAACACACCACAAAAAGAAGATTACATCGAATAGATCTCCACAAGAGAGGGGGAGAACATTGTATTGAGATCCAAAAAGAGAGAAGAAGCCATCTAGATAATAACTATGGACCCGAAGGTCTGAGGTAAACTACTCACACTTCATCGGAGAGGCTATGGTGTTGATGTAGAAGCCCTCCATGATGGATGCCCCCTCCGGCGGAGCTCCGAAACAGGCCCAAAGATGGGATCTCATGGATACAGAAGGTTGCGGCGGTGGAATTTGGTTTTTGGCTTCGTATCTGATCGTTTGGGGGTACATAGGTATATATAGGAGGAAGGAGTACGTCGGTGGAGCAACAGGGGGCCTACGAGGGTCGAGGCCGCGCCCCCCTACCTCGTGGCTTCCTCCTTTATTTCTTGACGTAGGATCCAAGTCTCCTGGATCATGTTCGTTCCGAAAATCACGTTCCCGAAGGTTTCATTCTGTTTGGACTATGTTTCATATTCCTTTTCTACGAACTCTGAAGTAGGAAAAAAATAGCAATTCTGGGTTGGGCCTTCGGTTAATAGGTTAGTCCCAAAAATAATATAAAAGTGGATAATAAAGCCCAATAATGTCCAAAACAGTAGATAAAATAGCATGGAGCAATCAAAAATTATAGATACGTTGGAGACGTATCAAGCATCCCCAAGCTTAATTCCTGCTCGTCCTCGAGTAGGTAAACAATAAAAAAGATAATTTTGATGTGGAGTGCTACTTGGCATAAATTTAATGTAATCCTTCTTAATTGTGGTATGAATATTCAGATCCGAAAGATTCGAGATAAAAGTTCATATTGACAAAAAAAATACTTCAAGCATACTAACTAAGCAATTATGTCTTCCCAAAATAACATGGCCAAAGAAAGTTCATCCCTACAAAATCATATAGTTTAGTCATGCTCCATTTTCGTCACACAAGAATGCTCTCATCATGCACAACCCTGATGACAAGCCAAGAAATTGTTTCATACTTTAGTAATCTCAAAACTATAAAATTTCACGCAATATATGAGCGCGAGCCATGGGCATAGCACTATGGGTGGAATAGAATATGATGATGGGGGTTATGTGGAGAAGACAAAAAAGGAGAAAGTCTCTCTTGCTACCTCTTGAGCACTGCGTTGGTTTTCCCCGACGAGTAAGGGATGATGCAGCAAAGTAGCGTAAGTATTTCCCTCGGTTTTTGAGAACCAAGGTATCAATCCAGTAGGAGGCTACGCGCGAGTCCCTCGTACCTGCACAAAACAAATAAATCCTCACAACCAACGCAAATTAGGGTTGTCAATCCTTATAAGGCCACATGCGAGAGTGAGATCTGATAGATATGATAAAGATAATATTTTTGGTATTTTTGTGATAAAGATGCAAAGTAAAATAAAGGCAAAGTAAAAGCAAAAGGAAATAACTAAGTAGTAGGAGATCAATATGATAAAGATAGACCCGGGGCCATAGGTTTCACTAGTGGCTTCTCTCGAGAGCATAAGTATTCTACGGTGGGTGAACAAATAACTGCTGAGCAATTGACATAATTGAGCATAGTTATGAGAATATCTAGGCATGATCATATATATAGGCATCACGTCCGAGACAAGTAGACCGACTCCCGCCTGCATCTACTACTATTACTCCACTCATCAACCACTATCCAGCATGCTTCTAGAGTATTAAGTTAAAAACAGAGTAACACCTTAAGCAAGATGACATGATGTAGAGGGATAGACTCATGCAATATGAAGAAAACCCCATCTTGTTATCCTCGATGGCAACAATACAATACGTGCCTTGCTGCCCCTACTGTCACTGGGAAAGGACACCGCAAGATTGAACCCAAAGCTAAGCAGTTCTCCCATTGCAAGAAAGATCAATCTAGTAGGCAAAACCAAAATGATAATTTGAAGAAACTTGGAAAGATAACCAATCATACATAAAAGAATTCAGAGAATATTCAAATATTATTCATAGATAGACTTGATCATAAACCCACAATTCATCGGTCTCATCAAACACACCGCAAAAAGAAGATTACATCGAATAGATCTCCACAAGAGAGGGGGAGAACATTGTATTGAGATCCAAAAAGAGAGAAGAAGCCATCTAGATACTAACTATGGACCCGTAGGTCTAAGGTAAACTACTCACACTTCATCGGAGGGGCTATGGTGTTGATGTAGAAGCCCTCCGTGATCGACGCCCCCTCCGGTGGAGCTCCGGAACAGGCCCCAAGATGGGATCTCATGGATACAGAAAGTTACGGCGGTGGAATTAGGGTTTTGGCTCCATTTCTGATCGTTTGGGGATACGTGGATATATATATAGGAGGAAGGAGTACGTCGGTGGAGCAATAGGGGGCCCACGAGGGTGGAGGGTGTGCCTGGGGTAGGCAGGCGCACCCCCCTACCTCGTGGCCTCCTCTCTTGTGCCTTGACATAGGGTCCAAGTCTCCTAGGTCTTATTCGTTGAGAAAATCACGTTCCCAAAGGTTTCATTCCGTTTGGACTCCGTTTGATATTCCTTTTCTTCGAAACCCTAAAACAGGCAAAAAACAGCAATTCTGGTCTGGGCCTCCGGTTAATAGGTTAGTCCCAAAAATAATATAAAACTGGATAACAAAGCCCAATAATGTCCAAAATAGTAGATAAAATAGCATGGAGCAATCAAAAATTATAGATACGTTGGAGACGTATCAAGCATCCCCAAGCTTAATTCCTGCTCGTCCTCGAGTAGGTAAATGATAAAAACAGAATTTTTGATGCGGAGTGCTACTTGGCATAATTTTAATGTAATTCTTCTTAATTGTGGTATGAATATTCAGATCCGAAAGATTCAAGACAAAAGTTCATATTGACATAAAAATAATTATACTTCAAGCATACTAACTAAGCAATTATGTCTTCTCAAAATAACATGGCCAAAGAAAGTTCATCCCTACAAAATCATATGGTTTAGTCATGTTTTATTTTCGTCACACAAGAATGCTCTCATCATGCACAACCCCAATGACAAGCCAAGCAATTGTTTCTTACTTTAGTAATCTCAAACCTATAAACTTTCATGCAATATATGAGCGCGAGCCATGGACATAGCACTATGGGTGGAATAGAATATAATGAGGGGGTTATGTGGAGAAGACAAAAAAAGAGAAAGTCTCACATCAACGAGGCTAATCAATGGGCTATGGAGATGCCCACTGATTGATGTTAATGCAAGGAGTAGGGATTGCCATGCAACGGATGCACTAGAGCTATAAATGTATGAAAGCTCAACAAAAGAAACTAGTGGGTGTGCATCCAACTTGCTTGCTCACGAAGACCCAGGGCACTTGAGGAGGCCCATTGTTGGAATATACAAGCCAAGTTCTATAATGAAAAATTCCCACTAGTATATGAAAGTGATAAGACAAGAGACTCTCTATCATGAATATTATGGTGCTACTTTGAAGCACAAGTGTGGCAAAGGATAGTAACATTGTCCCTTCTCTCTTTTTCTCTCATTTTTTTGGGCCTTCTCTTTTTTATGGCCTTTTATCTTTTTTTATATTCCTCACTTGGGACAATGCTCTAGAAAATGATGATCATCACACTTCTATTTATTTACAACTCAATGATTAGAACTCGATACTAGAACAAAATATGACTCTATATGAATGACCCCGGCGGTGTACCGGGATATGCAATGGACCAAGAGTGACATGTATGAAAGCATTATGAACGGTGGCTTGGCCATGAATACTATGTCAACTACATGATCATGCTAAGCAATATGACAATAATGAATGTGTCATGATGAACGGAATGATGGAAAGTTGCATGGCAATATATCTCGGAATTGCTATGGAAATGCCATAATAGGTAGGTATGGTGGATTTTTTGAGGAAGATATAAGGAGGTTTATGTGTGAAAAGAGCGTATCATATCACGGGGTTTGGATGCACCGGCGAAGTTTGCGCCAACTCTCAATGTGAGAAAGGGCAATGCACGGTACCGAAGAGGCTAGCAAGGATGGAAGGGTGAGAGTGCGTATAATCCATGCACTCAACATTAGTCATAAAGAACTCACATACTTATTGCAAAAATCTACAAGTCATCAAAAACCTTGGTACTACGCGCATGCTCCTAGGTGGATAGATTGGTAGGAAAAGACCATCGCTCGTCCCCGACCGCCACTCATAAGGAAGACAATCAAATAACACCTCATGTTTCAAATTTGTTGCATAACGTTTACCATACGTGCATGCTACGGGACTTGCAAACCTCAACACAAGTATTTCTCAATTTCACAACTACTCAACTAGCACGACTTTGATATTATTACCTCCATATCTCAAAACAATCATCAAGCATCAAACTTCTCTTAGTATTCAAAACACTCTTAAGAAAAATTTACTAACTTTGAATACCTAGCATATTAGGATTTTAAGCAAATTACCAATGTGCCAAGGTTTGCCTTTAGGATGTTTTAGATGCTTGTTGGTTTGTACGGTGCAGGACAGAAACTTTAGCTGTAGTGCGCGATTTTACATTTTTTACTGGAACATCAAATGGTTCTGATTCTTTTTGCACTGTCTTTCTATACAAATATTTTATTTTTACTAATTATGGTAGAATTCTTGGAGTACCAGAGGTACGGTGAATGTTCATATTATTACAGACTATTCTGTTTTAGATAGATTCTGTTTTTGATGCATAGTTTGCTTGTTTTGATGAAACTATCGATTTATATCAGTGGATTAAGCCATGGAAAAGTTATATTACAGTAGCTGTAATGCAAAAACAAAATATGAATTGGTTTCCAACAGTACTTAGAGTAGTGATTTGCTTTATTATACTAACGGATCTTACCGAGTTTTATGTTGAAGTTTTGTGTGGATGAAGTGTTCGATGATCGAGAAGGTCTCGATATGAGAAGAAGGAAGAGAGGCAAGATATCAAGCTTGTGGATGACCTAGGCACCCCAAGTAAATATTCAAGGAGACTCAAGCGTCTAAGCTTGGGGATGCCCCGGAAGGCATCCCCTCTTTCTTCAACAAGTATCGGTATGGTTTCGGATTCGTTTCGTTCATGCGATATGTGCAATCTTGGAGCGTCTTTTGCATTTAGTTTTCACTTTTATTTTATGCACCATGCTAGTATGAGATAGTCCTTGGTTGATTTATAGATGCTCATTGCACTTCACTTATATATTTTGAGTATGGCTTTATAGAATGCTTAATGTGCTTCGCTTATATCATTTGAAGTTTGGATTGCCTGTTTCTCTTCACATAGAAAACCGCCATTTGTAGAATGCTCTTTTGCTTCACTTATATTTGTTAGTGTGTGGGAATATATTTTGTAGAAATAATTAAACTCTCTTGCTTCACTTATATCTATTTGGAGAGCTGACAGTAACTGGTCATTCACATGGTTAGTCATAAAATCCTACATAAAACTTGTAGATCACTGAATATGATATGTTTGATTCCTTGTAATAGTTTCGTGATATAAAGATGGTGATATTAGAGTCATGCTAGTGGGTAGTTGTGGATTGTAGAAATACGTGTGTTGAAGTTTGTGATTCCCGTAGCATGCACGTATGGTGAACCGTTATGTGATGAAGTCGGAGCATGATTTATTTATTGATTGTCTTCCTTATGAGTGGCGGTCGGGGACGAGCAATGGTCTTTTCCTACCAATCTATCCCCTAGGAGCATGCGCATAGTACTTTGTTTCGATAGCTAATAGACTTTTGCAATAAGTATGTGAGTTCTTTATGACTAATGTTGAGTCCATGGATTATACGCACTCTCACCCTTCCACCATTGCTAGCCTCTCTAGTACCGCGCAACTTTCGCCGGTACCATAAACCCACCATATACCTTCCTCAAAACAGCCACCATACCTACCTATCATGGCATTTCCATAGCCATTCCGAGATATATTGCCATGCAACTTCCATCATCATCATATACATGACTTGAGCATTCATTGTCATATTGCTTTGCATGATCGTAAGATAACTAGCATGATGTTTTCATGGCTTTTCTGTTTTTTGATGTCATTGCTACGCTAGATCATTGCACATCCCGGTACACCGCCGGAGGCATTCATATAGAGTCATATCTTGTTCTAGTATCAAGTTGTAATATTGAGTTGTAAGTAAATAAAAGTGTGATGATCATCATTATTAGAGAATTGCCCCAGTGAGGAAAGGATGATGGACACTATGATTCCCCCACAAGTCGGGATGAGACTCCGGACGAAAAAGAAAATAAAAAAAGAAAAAAAAGGAGAAAGGCCAAAAAAAGGGGAAGGCCCAAAAATGAGAGAAAAAGAGAGAAGGGGCAATGTTACTATCCTTTTACCACACTTGTGCTTCAAAGTAGCACCATGTTCTTCATATAGAGAGTCTCTTGAGTTATCACTTTCATATACTAGTGGGAATTTTCCTTATAGAACTAGGCTTGTATATTCCGATGATGGGCTTCCTCAAATGCCCAAGGTCTTCATGAGCAAGCAAGTTGGATGCATGCCCACTTAGTTTCAGTTTGAGCTTTCATACACTTATAGCTCTAGTGCATCCGTTGCATGGCAATCCCTACTCCTCACATTGACATCGATTGATGGGCATCTCCATAGCCCGTTGATACGCCTAGTTGATGTGAGACTATCTTCTCCTTTTTGTCTTCTCCACAACCACCATTCTATTCCACCTATAATGCTATGTGCATGGCGCACGCTCATGTATTGCGTGAAAGTTGAAAAGGTTTGAGAACATCAACAGTATGAAACAATTTCTTGGCTTGTCATTGGGGTTGTGCATGATTTGAATATTTTGTGTGATGAAGATGGAGCATAGCCAAACCATATGATTTTGTAGGGATAACTTTCTTTGGCCATGTTATTTTGAAAAGACATGATTGCTTTATTAGTAGGCTTGAAGTATTATTCTTTTTATGTTAAATGATAGACTATTGCTTTGAATCACTCGTATCTTAATATTCATGCCATGATTAGATATGTGATCAAGATTATGTTAGGTAGCATTCCACATCAAAAATTATCTTTTTTATCATTTACCTACTCGAGGACGAGTAGGAATTAAGCTTGGGGATGCTAATACGTCTCCGTCGTATGTATAATTTTTGATTGTTCCATGCCAATATTCTACAACTTTCATATACTTTTGTCAGCTTTTTATACTATTTTTGGGGACTAACATATTGATCCAGTGCCCAGTGACAGTTCCTGTTTGTTGCATGTTTTTTGTTTCTTAGAAAATCCATATCAAACGGAGTCCAAATGGGATAAAATGGACAGAGATTATTTTTGGAATATATGGAAAATATGGGAAGAAAAATCCACGCGAGAAGGTTCCCGAGGGGGGGCACGAGGCAGGGGGGCGTGCCCCAGACCCTCGTGGGCCCCCCGTAAGGTGGTTGCTGCTATTCTTTTACCGCAAGAAAGCTAATTTTCAGAAGAAAAAAATCTCGGCGAAGATTTCAGTCCAATCGAAGTTACGGATCTCCGTATATATACGAAACGGTGAAAGGGCAGCCAGGGAGAATGCGGAAACAAAGAGAGACAGAGAGACAGATCCAATCTCGGAGGGGCTCTTGCCCCTCCCATGCCATGGAGACCAAGGACAAGAGGATAAACCCTTCTCCCATCTAGGGAGGAGGTCAAGGAAGAAGAAGAAGGAGGGGGCTCTCTCCCCCTCGCTTCCGGTGGCACCGGAGTGCCACTGGGGGCCATCATCATCAGCGCAATCTTCACCAACAACTTCATCGCCATCATCACCAACTCTTCCCCCCTCTATGCAGCGGTGTAACCCCTCTTTTACCCGCTGTAATCTCTACTTAAACATGGTGCTCAACGCTATATATTATTTCCCAATGATGTATGTATATCCTATGATGTTTGAGTTGATCCGTTTTGTCCTATGGGTTAATTGATGATCGTGATTGGTTTGAGTTACATGTTTTATTATTTGTGCTATCCTATGGTGCTCTCCATGTCACGCAAGCGTGAGAGATCCCCGCTGTAGGGTTTGTAATATGTTCATGATTTGCTTATGGTGGGTGGCGTGAGTGACAGAAGCACAGACCCGAGTAAGTAGGTTGTTTGCGTATGGGATAAAGAGGACTTGATACTTTAATGCTATGGTTGGGTTATACCTTAATGATCTTTAGTAGTTGCGGATGCTTGCTAGAGTTCCAATCATAAGTGTGTATGATCCAAGTAGAGAAATTATGTTAGCTTATGCCTCTCCCTCAAATTAAATTGCAATAATGATTACTGGTCTAGTTATCGATTGCCTAGGGACAAATAACTTTCTCGTAACTGTAGCGACCCGACCTCAGATGGTCAGGTCTCTGTGCTTCCGTGTCATCCCTGGATCGGTAATGCTGACACACATAGTACTCGAAGGATTTATAACAGAGTAGAAATCACACACTTATTACATCGAATGTCTCAAGAGAGAACTTATTACAGTAATATGGCTTAAGGGCATCTAATACGATAACAGCGGAAGGCTTGGAAGATAAAGTGAGTCCATCAACTCCAACGGCATAGTTGACCTGCACGACAACGACCTAACGAACCTTAGTCCTCATCTGAAAAGTCTACAACATAATACGTTGTAGCCCGAAAATGGGTCAGCACATGGAATATGCTGGCAAAGTAACACAGTAGAGCAAGAACAGAATAATGCTATCACTACATGCATATTTGGCTAGTGGAAAGCTCTATGGTTATAGTTTTTGCAAAAAGCCAATTTTTCCCTACAACAAAGGAATAGATTTTATTTAACTATCATGTTTGTTGAAACATCATTGAGAAGGTTTCTCCAACTCAATCCCAATTAAAGTGATTAACAACCCAACAATATTAATTAAACATGATGGGATACATGTGATAACCCAAGTACCAGATACTCAAGAATTGTCCATAACCGGGGACACGGCTAACCATGATTAGATTGTACACTCTGCAGAGGTTTGCAAACTTTTCCCCACAAGACTCGATCGCCTCCGTTGGTTTTCTCGCACTACAGGGTGTTTGAGAAACGGATGACCGAGACACAGTCTTTCAGAAACATTAACTCTCTACTTCGGACAGACCATACCAAACCTACATCCCACTACCTGCTGATCTGCCTCTTCAAGAGCTTCACGTAACTTACTCAATGATGCTAGAGCCCATAATAGCTTGTGGCTGCACACGGAAGTTTCTAGCATGAATCATCTCAGTTCCCTTTGAGCCTGGGTGGCGGTCCGTAGGAAGATCACACGGGTACTCCGGGATTTCCAAAAAAATACAGGCAACACTGGGTACTCCAGGTGCCTCAATCCACCCAGATGTTAACTTAAGTTGCCACCTTAAGTTGAACCATTAATTAACAAGCTCACATCTGTCATGTATTTCACTGAAACCCAAACCACGTCTACGAGCATAGCATAGCATAGTAATATAAGCAAGCATAGAAGTAACTCCCAAGGGTTTGAATATAACAGGGCAATAGGTTCTACCTGATCAACTACTTCCCAACCCACAAGTTAATGACATCCTAATCATTCAATGTTTGAGGATTGGAACTAATGCATAAAAACTGGGTGATAAAGGGATATGATCAAAGTGTTACTTGCCTTGCTGACGATCTGCGAAACCTAGGGACTCGTAGTAGTTAGCTTCGCACTCCGGGTGTTCTATCGCAAGCAAACAATAGCATACATAAGTAACAAGCAACGATGCACAAGCAAAACTCAAAAAGAGAGGTTGACCAGAAAGTTCAAATTAAGAACTCCGGTTCACAAAAAAATTAAATCAAACAGAGCAACGAAACTCAAAAGGCGAAAGAAAGAAGCTTCGTTTACTAATCTGAAACTAGGTCAAATTTTACAGTAGCAAAAACTTGTTTGAGTTGGTTAAACAGAAAGAGGGTTTCAAGACGAAACTCTAGGTGCTTGAATCGCCTGATTCCGACTAATGAGCGAAAAGAAAAACAGAAACTAAGATCGGGTCAGAAATCGTGATCAAAGAAAATCGCGGAATAAATCCGATAAAAGAAAGCTAACAAATAGACTAATGAACAAGCGTTCGTTTGCTGTAACTAACGGGCAAAAACCGTTTGTTAAAATGAACGTTCGGATGAACATCCGCTAACTAGAAGAACCAAAAAAACCGGCGAAACCAAAAAATGGATCTAGAGTTTCTAAAAAAACCCGGACAGTTTTTATGAAAAAACCGGCGACGGAGTTCGGCGGCTACCTCCGGCGAGAGGTCCGGCGAGGCGAGGTGCGGGCGGGGCGGCGGCTCGCGGGGCGGCAGCGGCGCGGGGCTGCGGAGGCGGCAAGCGACGCGGGCGGCGGTGGCGCGGGGCTGCGGCGGCGGCAAGCGACGCGGGCGGCGGCGGCGCAGGGCTGCGGTGGCGGCAAGCGACGCGGGCGGCGAGGCTTGGCGCGGCACGGGGCGGCGGTGGCTGCGGGCGGCGCGGGCGGCGGCGGTGGCGGTGGGGTGTTGGGATGGCGGGGCGGCGGTATATAAGGGCGGGGCGGCGGCGGCTTGGAGTAGGGGCCAAGGCGGGGCGGTGCAGAATCCAACTCGGACTCTGGTCCGACTAGCGGCGGCGGCGCGCGCGCGCAGGAGGCAGCGGCGGCGGCTGGGTCGGCCTGGCTCGGCTGGGCCTTAGGCCCAGTCGGCCGTGGGAACTCTTTTTTAAAATAATTCCGCCGACAGAAAACAAAATCCTAGAAAAATAAATAAAAAATCTAAAAATGCCAAAACAAATTTTCACCGTCTAAATAAAATATTTAGAACAAGATGAACATTTTCTTGGCCCTAAAATGCAATTTTGAAAACATGCAATTTTTCTAATGCAAATAAATCTGAATAAAAACAACAAAAACAATTTAATGATTTTAATACTTTTCCTCCAATATTTCATTTATTTTGGAGAGGTCATATTATCTCCTCTCTTTAATTTTTAATGTGAAATATTTTTCGGAGAGAAAATAATTAAAATCAAATCCTGGTTTCATTATTTGTTAAAAGAATCAAATATGAAAACCGGGAAATCCCCAACTCTCTCCGAAGGTCCTTGAGTTGGTTAGGATTTTCGAGGATTACGGAACGGAAAAGCAATAAAACATGATATGCAATGATGATCTAATGTATAACATTCCAAATTGAAAATTTGGGATGTTACAGTAACAAAAAGCTCTTTACTAAAACTAACTTGTAAGTGCATCTAGTGCCCCTTAGTGATTTTGGTGTATTGAAGACTTATAGGTTAAGGAACTAATGCGTTTGTGAGTGTATACAGGTCTATAAGTCTGAGGAGTTTGATATTTACAAGAAAAGTCGACCCCTAAAAATGAATATCTTCGACTGAAGATTTTGGTATTCCTGAAGACTTTCATGAAGACTTTGAAAGTGAAGAAAATGGTGTGACCATGAAGACTTCGTATTCATTCAAGGAATATGAAGCATGAAGACTTTTGTTTTCGTAGTTTCATTTTCTCTTTCTTGAGACATAGGAAACACCGTACTGTTAAAGGGGGTCAAGGAAATACTAAGGAAAAATTTCCATGTGATGCTCAACTCAAAATCCTACACCTACCAATCCCTTCGAGTGAAGCCATTGGAAATCTCATACAGTGAAAGTTAGGAATTCGCCAGTGCGGATTGCCTACACAGCGAGGAACATGATAGCCCTGAGGATTTTGCTACTCAAAATTGTGATCGTTGTTGTGCTATGCGCCAGCTGTCCCAAAATATCTATCCACCTAACGGTCATACCATTGAAGGGCATTTATGTCTTATCATGTCGGGCTGCTCCCTAGGCTATAAATAGCCGCCCCCTACAACCACTAGTTGGTTGGCTGCTCTGAGAGAAACTAACACTTGTCATTTGAGAGCAACCCATCCTCTGAGGACTTTGAGCGAAAATCATCAAGTGAGGAAAAACCAAAAACCCAAAACCCAAACACCTACAAACCCCAAGTGATTGAGCATCACTGAAGAGATTGATCCTGAGTGGATCCGACGCTTGTTACCTTTGGAGACTATGCTTCTTCCAGACGGTTAGGCGTCATGGTCTAGAGCATCCAAGAGGAATTGTGGATCGCTGAGTGACCGAGTTTGTGAAGGTTTGGAAGTCTCCTATTGCTTCATGGCAAAGGGTGCCATGGTACTCAAATATACCTCCTCTGAATCAAGTGAGAATGAATCTGATGAAAACCTTAAGCCCAGCTATTCTAAACTTGCTAAGATTGCTATAAAACAACAAAGGCTTTAGAAAAGGTTCAAAACATGCTAAATAAAAGTGATGATATGTTGGGTGAAGAAATGGATCGCACTGAAACTTTGACTGAAAATCTTCAGAGACTTCAGTCCAAGCTTGACAAACTTCAAAGTCATCATAACACTCTCTTATCGGATCATGAGAAGCTTTCTTATGAATTTCTTCAAAGAAAGCAAGATCTTGAAAAGCTAAGAGTGAGTTATGAAGATCTTCAGAAGGAGCGCGATTCATTATTTTCTCAACAAATCAGAGATTCTCAGGAAGAATTTGTTCCTCCATGCTTGAAGTGCATTGAACGTGAATCTGCTAATTCTTCACTTGAATGTTCAAATGCTGTTAATGTTTCAAATTCTTCACATGCCTCTGCTATCACTAATTCCTCATCTGAGGACATTGCTAGTATCACTGACGATGCAGGGCTGAAGGAATTGTACACGACAGGCATGTACAAAAGCCTCAAAGGGCATCAGGCTCTTTGTGATGTGCTTAAAAAGCAGATCCTCAACAGGAACCCTAGGAAAGAGGGTATCGCCTTTGAGAGGAAACTCAATGCTGATGGTACATATTGGAAGCCTGAGCAATACCCCAAAACTACATGGGTTGCTGCAAAGGGACCTCCAGTTGATCCATCTAACTTATCTGGATTTGCATGTGAATCTCCTCATTCTGATGATGAGTCAATTGACTGGAACTATAAACTGTTCAAAAATCAGAATGGTGAAGTATTTGCTAGATATGTTGGCACTAACTGCAGGAACGGCTCCCCTATGAAGAAAATCTGGGTTCCCAAAAGATGCCTTGAAAATCTTCAGGTGAATGTCATCATGACGCCACCCGTGAAGAATAGGAACCCCAGATCAAATTCCTCATATGGATCAAAGTCCTCATATGAACATCATCATGCTAACCCGTCTGTTTCACAGGGAAGATCTAAGGATTATGGATATGTGCATTATTCTTCAAATCATTATGTCCATAAGTCCTCGAAGAATTTCTCTGCTTACTCTTATGCTTACTCTAACCCCTCTTATGTGAAACGAAGTGGACTGGCTTCTATGCCATCCTTCTCGTATGGAGCTCGCAGAATGATGAACTCTTTGCCACCCCTTCAGATGTGGGTGGTGAAGAAAAAGAACTAATCTCTTCTGCAGGGTCAGGTCTCCAGACGCACGTAATCGTCTGAAGAATTTGCTGAAGACCTGAGCAATGGCTGAAAGGAAGCAGGCTAACCATGAAGAAATGAACTTTCATTTCTCACGTCCTCATATTGCATTATTAGTTCTTTTACTTGATGAAATTGATCTGATGAATTGATGTCATATTCTTCACTGATGAAGTATATGAGTTTGTAAGCTGCTCTAATTCATCTGCAGGATGATCAACCCAAAGCCACTGAGTGGGTCCTCGATAGTGGATGTACAAACCACATGACTGGTGACAAGAATCTATTGATGGATGCTCCATTATCTCCGTCGCATCTGAAGCATATCATCTTTGCTGACAAAGGAAAAAGTCAGGTATTGGGTCTAGGTAAGGTTGCGATTACAAAGGATCGACACATGGACAAAGTCATGCTTGTTGAGGCCTTAGGATACAACCTTATGTCTGTCTCAATGCTTTGTGATCTTGATATGGTTGTTGTCTTTGGCAAGTACCATTGTGTTGTGGTTATGGAAGCTGACAATTCCAAAGTCTTCGAAGGCTTTAGGAGAGGAGACCTGTATATTGTTGATTTCTCTACAGGACCACAACCAGCCGTGTGCTTACTTGCAAAAGCTTCAGAAGGCTGGCTCTGGCATCGACGACTTGGTCATGCAGGCATGAGGAATTTGCACACACTTGCGAAGAAGAAGCATGTCATTGGCATCGAGAATGTCAAATTCCTCAAGGATCACCTATGTGGAGCCTGTGAAGTTGGGAAGATGACGAAGGCCAAGCATCCAGCGAAGACTATCATGACCACCACTCGCCCGTTTGAATTGCTTCACATGGATCTCACTACTAGGAAAAAGGGCTATAGATAGGATTGACACTAATGGCGCACCAGGGAAGTAGTGCGCCACTACTATATACTAATGGCACACCAGTTGGTGATGCGCCATTAGTGTGGAAGACACTAATGGCGCACCAGAAAACTGGTGCGCCACTAGTGATAATTTTTTTTTCATTTTTACATACATACTAATGGCGCATCCTACCTCTGGTGCGCCATTACTAGTTCTAACTAGTAATGGCGCACCAGACATGGAGTGCACCAGTACTGATTTTTTTCATTCTTTTTTTGCAAAACTACTAATGACGCACCGCCTCACAGTGCGCCATTACTAGTTTAAACTACTAATGGCGCACCCTGTAGAAGTGCGCCATTAGTATATATTTTGATATCATGAATATTTTTAAATATCATGGGCACTTTTTGATATCATGAATATTTTTAAATTTCATGGGAACTTTTTGAATTCATGAATATTTTTTCAAATTTGATGATATTTTTTCATATTCAATATGATAAAATATTGAATATTCATGAGGACACTCGATCTCGATCCCCCTCCATCTCGATCTCGATTCCCCCTCCATCTCGATCTCGATCCCACCCGCGCCTCCTCTCCCCTCTTCATTTTTTTAAAAATAATAATAAAAAAGTGTAGACTACAATTGTTGTTAAACAACAATTATTACTGTTTTTTATAAAAAAATATTACTGTTTCATATTCATATTCATTTTCTAAAAAATTATTACATGCAACAAAAAAAAATTACTTATGGCGCACCTCTGGCTGGTGCGCCATTGCTATATATAAAAAAAAGAATACTAATGGCGCACCTCTGCCCGGTGCGCCATTGCTATGTAAGAAAAAGATTACTAATGGCGCACCGACCGCTGGTGCGCCATTAGTAAGATTCCCCCTAGCTAATTCCCTTCCTCTCGTCAGATCCCCTTATCCCTCTCCCTCGCCCCCTAGCTAATTCCCCCCGCTGCCCCGACCCACGTCGCCGCCGACGACCCCCCGCACCCTCCCCCGCTCCACCGCCGCCGACGACCCCCCGCACCCTCCCCCGCTCCACCGCCGCCGCCGATCCCCCGCACCCTCCCCCGCTCCACCGCCGCCGCCGACCCCCTGCACCCTCCCCCGGCCCGCTCCACCGCGGCCGCCGATACCCCGCACCCTCCCCCACTTTTTGATAATATTTTCAAATAACAAATCTAATGATATTTTCAAATAACAAATTTGATGATATTTTCAATTAAAAATAAAAAACAAATTTGATGATATTAAAAAAACAAGTTTGATGATATTTGATGATATATTTTGTTCTAGTCCTCATGAAAATAACAAATTTGATAAAAAACAAATTATTAGATGCAACAAGAAATAATGAAAAAAATAAGTTACTAATGGCGCACCAGAGGAGGGTGCGCCATTGCTATCAGAAAAAAAAGTTACTAATGGCGCACCAGAGAATGGTCCGCCATTGCTATGAGTGTTTTTATGGCGCACCCCTCGACGGTGCGCCATTACTAACATTCCCCCTCTATATCTGGATACCCGGCCCTTCGCCCGATACCTCCTTCCTTCTCCCTCGCCAGATCCCCTTCCATCCCTCGCCACACCCGCTCCGGCTCCCCCGCGCCGCCGCCCCCGCTCCCCCGCGCCCCCCGACCCGCGAAGCACGTGGCCGCCGGCCTCCCCATGACCAACTGAGGCGCACAGGAGGACTGCCGTCGTCTTCCTCTTCGACTACGAGGACCCGGACAAGCTCGGACGCCCTCGAGCCACCCCTTCGACGCCGCCGCCGACCCCGACCCCGACCCCTCCGGCGACTGGCCACGCCCGCCCAGGTACCTCTCCTCCCTCCTCCCTCTCCACCCTTCCTCCCCATTCCCTCCCTCCCTAGTTCTTCTTGCTATATGGATCAGAACATATGGAGCATTACTATTGCTATATGGAGCATTACTATTGTTCTTCTCTGAACCATTGCCATTCCCTCCCTCCCTCCCTAGTTCTTCCTCCCCATTAATTTGCAGGATCAGAACAAGTTTGTAACAGGATGCTCTACAATGTTGATTAGGTGCATTACTATTGTTATATGGAGCAGCAATTTACTATTGCTATATGCTCTAGTTTGTATCAATGTGATTGTAGTTTTTCTTGTCATCAAGTTTAGTTGATGTTTATTTAAATATAGCTTATATGATCAGCCACTCTATGTATGATTGTGGCTTGAAGGTTCTGGAAGAACGTTTTTCCTTCAAATTCTATCTGGTGGCATTGTCCTAGACTCCCTAGTTGTGTTGTTAATTGCTGCCTTTGTGCAATGCAGAACTATTAAGAGTGATTTGGAGGATTCAAGATTCTGTGAAGCTCTTTTGACATTTAAAACTCAGAACTGAAGGTACTTAATAAACTCAAAAGCATTGATGATAACTCTTGTTGCCTAGAAATAGAGGTAGTTTACATATTGCATTGCTAGTGTTTGTTTATGTTCAGAGTTTCAGCATGTGTAGTGTAGTGTAGTGTAGTGAGCTTGTTCTAGTGTAGTGAGGTCTCAACCATTGCACGACGTAGTGTAGTGTAGTGAGCTCTGAACCATGTTTAGTGTTGAGTACTTCAAGTTTACTGAACCTATTCATTTTTGTGGACTTAGTGAACATGATAAGACAAGCCAGATGCTCTGTTTTTAATTAACAGTAATCCATGATCAGCAACAGTTTCTTTCACTAATTTTCAGTTAACAGCAATCCATGATTTTTTTTCAGCTAAAACTATTCATGATTTTTTGTTGGGTGACCTACTAGATCTGGAATGGAAGCTCACATAAGTTGAGCTGATTTTTGTCCATATGAAAGCAGAGGACCATATGGTCTGTGGCCTTTTCATCCATATGAAAGTAGAGGCACATTGCGGTGCTAGTTTGCTGGGTTTTGTCTCCGACCATCGTGTCGTGATGATTTTGCAGGTACCCCGAGAGGCCCTTGAGTTTGCCGGAATGTCAATTAACTTCCGTTCCAGAAAATTCGGGTACTCCATATGTCTTATTTTCAGCAAAGGTCATGCTGAAATTTTCCGTGAATTTTAGCATGACTTTGCTAAAAATCGGACATATGGGGTACTTGCTACTAATGCATGGGCCGGGGTATCTTAGTACTTAATTAAGTAGGATCAACTGCCCCGCCATTCTTGCTGCATTAAACCATAGGTGGCAATAGAGCCAAGTGATTAGGCCCAACTTAGAATTCTCGTTAGCATCGATAAACCCTAGATGATAAACCCAACATAGGTGGCAATAGAGCCAAGTGATTAGTGCCAAGTGATTAGGCCCAACCTAGGGTGCCTCGGCATTGATAAACCCTAAATGATGAAAACTTAACTTGGCTTCTATAGGGTGCCTCGGTGTCGATGAGAACCTAAATGATGTACGCTTAGGATTTTAGGGTGCCTCGGCGTCGACAAAACCTAAATGATGAAAGCTTAGGCTTTTAGGGTGCCTCGACGTTGACAAACCCTAAATGATAAAACATTGGCTTTTAGGGTGCCTCGGTGTCGATAAGAACCTAAATGATGAGAGCTTAGGCTTTTAGGGTGCCTCGACGTCGACAAACCCTAAATGATAAAAGCTTAGCTTTTAGGATGCCTCGGTGTCGACAAACCCTAAATGATGTAGTTTTGAATTATGAACGTAGGATATGTTGTCATCATCATCGGACCACGAAAGTCTCCTAGCGGAGTGCGACTGGTGCCACGACGATCGAGCTCTGTGCGACATGCCTCACCTGGACGATGATCGGCGCTTCAGCATTAAGCTTGAGGAGACCTTCAAAGTTGAAACGGTACACAACGACGACAAGTGTTATTTTCATAATTAAGCATGACTTCAACTATTTCAACGTGTAATTTTCATCTGTTACAATTCGAGTATAGCTTATCCCATGCCATGCAAGACGCTATCTCTTGGAGAGGATGGATTTTGAAGACCATGAAATTTCTGAAACAAAGAAAATTCACCTAAGCACTCATCACGATGTGGACTTTGAAGTAAATCTATATAATTCTGAGAGCGTAACCCATTTTGGTTGCAAAAATTGGGAAGCATTTTGCAAGATGTATGGTTTTGATGAGGGTATGCTTATCACCATGGATCTTGGTAATCCTGACATCAACCAAGACAATATGGACATTTGGGTCCTTGTTGATACGCCTCCAGTTCTACCGCTATGTGAGTTTCTCACACATAGTTATTAGCTAATTTATATTGTTTATTTCAAAATAGTTGACAACTTATTTCCATTGACAGCTTATTTTTATTGTTCAAAGAATGTGCGGGAGATGGTAGACAAAACCCACTACACCGATGGCTCTGAATTAACAACTTACAAGGAGAAAAATCATTTGGTTGGATTTTGTACTGACATTGAGAATTACAATATCGACAATCAAACTCCTCAACATTATGGTAAATATGTGCCACTAGTGCATGTGTTCAACTACGGTAACTACCATGGAGATACCCTGGTAAGATTTTTATTATTACGACATCCGTGCATCTTTTGCATACTTCTAAAACTAGTACATCATTTCTAACTATGAAGTTATTACTATGTTTTTCAACAGATAATCCCAGAGAATTGTGTGCCTCATATGATGTATCTGAAAGGTAGTGTTAATGTTTTGAACATACAGCCAGGTTGTCCTACGAATCTCAACTGTCCATACGAGATTTCTAAAAGAAGTGGAGACATGAAAATCAAAGGATGGAAAAAATGTATGGACAGTCGTAAGGAGCTTCTTGGAAGCAAAAGGAAGCGAAGCGCAAGAATTGGAGACAGGATGTTCTCCATTCTCCATAATGGAGAGTCAGGGTCTATATTGTTTTATGCTATTTTAGCTTAAATAGGGTATTTAGGTCCTGCCTAATACTGATGATCATGTGCTAAGAACAATTAAGTAGGGTTGGTTCAAAGACTATCAAGATGATGATCGTATGACTTGTTATGAATAACGAGTAGAAGTTGTATGATGATGATTAGTAGGACTTTTTAGGATTAGTATTACTTCTGACAAACTCGATACTCGCGGTCTCGAGACTTGTAATGTTTTATCTTTGTTCGGTCTTTTGAATTCGGAGACTAATATGATGAATTGTATTCGGAGACTAATCTTCTATTGTATTCGATGAATCTCTTGTTGCTGTGTGCTACTGTCTATATTCTGTCAAATAATATATTTTGTAACATGTGCGAAAATCAGAAAAGTAAAAAAAAAAACCTAATATTCATACTAATGGCGCATCACTATAGAGTGCGCCATTAGTATGCCAAGTATACTAATGGCGCATCCATCCGCAGTGCGCCATTAGTGTGCCAAAGCACATGGTTAAATATGGCCCCTGGGAGGCACACTAATGGCGCATGGTGTTATATACTAATGGCGCACTGGATGGTGAGCCATTAGTATACCAGATACTAATGGCGCACCAGTGGTGCGCCATTAGTAAAAATTACTAGTGGCGTGCTACTAATGGCGCACTGGTGATGCGCCATTATTAGGCAAAACCGGTGCGCCATTAGTAGGCCTTTTCCTAGTAGTGTCTCTTTGGTCCTAATCATTATTCTGCTATTTCAAATGAAGCATCTCAATATGGCTTTGTTATTGTTGATGATTATTCTCGCTACACATGGGTACACCTTGTTACTTACAAACATGAAGTGTAGGAAGTCTTCAAACGATTTTCCTCGAGGGCTTCAACCAACTTTGGTGTGAAGATCAAGCACATCAGAAGTGACAATGGCACTGAGTTCAAGAATTCTGGTCTCTATGACTATCTTGATGAACTTGGTATTACTCATGAGTTATCTGCTCCTTACACTCCTTAGTAGAATGGCGTCGTGGAGCGCAAGAACAGGACTCTTGCTGAGATGGCTCGCACTATGCTTGATGAATACAAAACGCCTCGTCGTTTCTGGATTGAGGCAATTGATACTGCGTGCCACATCATCAATAGAGTATATCTTCACAAATTCTTCAAAAAGACTGCCTATGAACTCCTCACTGATAAGAAACCCAATGTAAATTATTTCAAAGTCTTCGGTGCTAAATGTTGGATTAGAGATCCTCATCACAACTCAAAAT
The DNA here is from genome assembly GCF_018294505.1 of Triticum aestivum. Taxonomy (NCBI): domain Eukaryota; kingdom Viridiplantae; phylum Streptophyta; class Magnoliopsida; order Poales; family Poaceae; genus Triticum; species Triticum aestivum. The sequence goes on along the minus strand of NC_057800.1, from coordinate 595,917,785 downwards.
TTGCACCGAAAGCACATGAAGGTTTTATGCTTGGTTACGGAAAGGACTCGCACACCTACAGAGTCTTCAACAACGTTCTTCACAAAGTTGTTGAAACTGTAGATGTGCGGTTCGATGAAACTAATGGCTCGCAAAGAGAGCACCTACCTACTGTGATAGATGAACCGGCACCTGAGGAAACTATCAAGTTCAAGGCCACTGAGGATGTCATTCCTACTAAAGAATTTGCTGAAGAATTCATTCTAGAACATGAAGAACGTCGTGCTAATGCACCTGAAGAAAATGCTGAAGAAAATGGTGTTGAAGAAAACGCTGATCAAACTCTTCAATGACAACCAGCTCATCCTCGCATTGCAAAAGAAGTGCAAGTTGAAAAGATCATCAATGACATCAAAGCGCCAGGTCCTCTCACACGCTCAAAAGCTTCACATTTGTCTAACTTTTGTGGGTAGTATGCTTTTGTCTCTATTACAGAGCCCACTAAGGTAGATGAAGCATTTCTGGAGCCTGAGTGGATTCAGGCCATGCAAGAGGAATTACATCAGTTCGAGCTCAACAATGTCTGGGAACTGGTCAAACGTCCAGATCCTCGCAAGCACAATATCATCGGCACAAAGTGGATCTACCACAACAAGCAAGATGAAAATGGCCTTGTGATGAGGAATAAGGCACGGCTTGTAGCTCAAGGCTACACACAGGTTGAAGGAATTGATTTCGATGAAACTTTTGCACCTGTTGCTAGACTTGAGGCTATTCGCATATTACTTGCTTGTGCTAACCATCATGATATCATTTTATATCAAATGGATGTGAAAAGTGCATTCCTCAATGGTAAGCTTGAGGAAGAAGTATATGTTGCTCAACCCCCAGGTTTTGAAGATCCAAAGAATCCTGACAAAGTCTTCAGACTCAACGAGGCCCTCTATGGCCTCAAGCAGGCCCCATGGGCTTGGTATGATACCTTGAAGGAACTCTTCATGAAGAAAGGCTTAAAACCCGGTTCACTCGACCCTACTCTTTTCACTAAATCTTATGATGGTGAATTGTCTATGTGCCAAGTATATGTTGATGATATTATCTTTGGCTGTACTGACCAACGTTATAGTGATGAATTTGCCTATATGATGAGTGAAGAATATCAAATGTCTAGGATGGGAGAGTTGAAATTATTCTTAGGTCTTCAAATTCGTCAACAACACAATGGCATATTCATCTCTCAGGAGAAATACCTCAAGGATGTACTGAGGAAATTCGGCATGCAAGATTGCAAAGGCGTCAAAATTCCTATGCCCACAAATGGCCATCTGTGCACTGATGAAAATGGTATTGACCTCGATCATAAGGTATACCGCTCCATGATAGGCTCCTTATTGTACTTATGTGCATCTAGGCCAGATATAATGCTTAGTGTTTGCATGTGTGCCCGATTTCAAGCTACACCGAAGGAATCACACCATAATGCTGTGAAGCATATTCTTTGATATCTAGCTCACACACCAACACTTGGATTATGGTACCCCAAGGGCTCGGCTTTTGATATTGTTGGATATTCTGACTCTGACTATGCTGGTGATCGTGTGGATCGCAAGTCAACATCTGGTACATATCATTTCCTCGGACGATCTTTGGTCTGTTGGTCCTCGAAGAAACAGAACTGCGTATCACTATCTACTGCTGAAGCTGAGTACATTTCCGCTGGTTCTTGCTGTGCCCAATTGCTATGATGAAGCAAACTCTCAAGGACTACGATGTCAACATGAAGAATGTGCCTCTCTTCTGTGACAATGAGAGTGCCCTCAAGATTGCTCACAACCCAGTTCAGCACTCGAAGACAAAAGCACATTCAGATTCGTCATCATTTTCTTCGTGATCATGTGTTGAAGGGAGACATTTCTATTGAGCATGTGAAGACTGAAGAACAGCTAGCCGATATCTGCACAAAGCCCTTGGATGAGAAGAGATTTAGCAAGTTGTTGTGTGAGCTAAATATCCTAGAATCTTCGAATGTTCTTTGAAAAGGACACTCATCCTAACACTTATGCAAAATTGATGACTTAGATGTGCAACACATGAAGAAACGTTTTTCTTCAATCAATGAAGAATAACACTCTTAGTGTGAAGAAATTGACGAAGAATTTGATTCTCTGAACCCTACGATAATTGTACGCGGTGTCTGAAATCATCATTCTTATACAGTGGGTCACGCCACCACCAAAAGTTGAAATTCCTCGATTATTCATATTCTTCAACTTTGCATTGTCTTCACTTGTCCCGTCGTTTTTCTTCATTGGCTATATATATATATATATGAGTTTATGTCCTCTACAACATTCACTTATTGCTATTTCTTCAAGTTGGTTTTCTGCTAAGTGAATGTGATCGGACCCTTCCCCTCTATGCTAATACTCCCCAATCTGTTCACAAATTCTTCATGTGTGTTCTATTTGAAACTCGTTCAAAATCTTCACTGTGTCCTTGTCAGCTGAAAAAATTGCGAACGGAACTTTAAAACCTATCTTATCGAAATTTTTGGCTTTGCCGCTCAAACCGTTCCGCATCCCACGATACACTTATCCACTCACCCACGATCTAACACGATCTCCACCTCTCACTGCATGGGTGACACATGTCATGCGAATGAGAAGGGTCAGGAGCACGTTCGTCCAATTTCTTCGGGCGAGCAGTTTTTCACTGTGGCTATAAATACCCCTCCTTCCCTTCCTCACTTCTTTTACTTCGCTCGACCTCTCTCTCCAGCTCGAGCTTCTCAAACCCTAGTGCCGCCGCTACTTCATCGCCGCCGGTGAGGAAGAGCTTCACTGCCTCGACCTCGTCGCTGACGTACTCGCACCGACCGCGGACATCTTTACTCCGCCGCCGCCGTAGCCGTCTTCCTCCACCAAATTAGGGCGTGGAAGATCTGCACAGACGAACTTCACATCTCCTCACTCCAGTTTGTCGTGTTCTTCGTCCAGGATTCTTTTTGTCATGTGATTCACAGACTCATCTGGTCAAATTCCTCAAACTAGTTCTTTTTGAAAAACCTTCTGAGAACGCATATGACCTCTCCAAATTCCTCGCAACTATACTCTGTTCACAGGTACACATGTCAGCTGCTGAATCACTAGGTTCTCATCAACTTAACTCATTTGCAACGTTCCTCAAAGAAAAGTTGCATACTTCTTCATAGAATTCAATTGTTCAAATTCCTCAACTGAAGAAAATGGCTGATGGTAAGAAGCCACAGAAGGGAGGAAAGAGGCCTGAGGTAAATACAGCGTTTGAGATCCCTGATGACATATATGCTGGGTACTGCACAGCTACTGAGGAAACCAAGAATGAGCGCAAAGTGCGCAAACAGAGGATAGAGAGGAGATGGAAAGGAAAATGGAGGGAGTACAGATATGCCACTCCTAAGTACATGAAGAAATTCGCACTCAATCCTCCATGCCCAAGAGCTCCATTGGCACCTGGCCAAATAGCAGATCCCACCAGCCTCAAGCGCGGTGAGGACTATCCTGATGAATGGGCCAAGCACCAAGCCAAGCTGGCTAAGCAAGCCAGAGAAGGAGTGAGGAAATTCAATGAAGACTTTGCTGTTGAGGCCTCTGCTGTCAAGCCAAAGAAGGCTATGTCTAAGAAGCCTGCGTGCATGCCAAGTTCCTCAGCAATGCCCTCACGGCCAGAATCATCAAAGCCCTCATGGCCAATTACTCATGTTGCTCCTGTTCCTCCAAAGTCCTCAGCTCCTCCGCCAAAGCCTTCAGCTGTTCCGCCTAAATCCTCAGCACCTGTGCATCTCGCCTCGTGCCAAAGGACTGTCGGCATCTCCATTGCCTCAGGTGTCTCAGCTAGTTCCTCACCTGCACCAAGTTCCTCAGCTGGCCCCTCACTGCTGAAGACAAAGGCCACTATTGGACGAGGTCCTCGCCCAAGTCCTCAAAAGAAGCAAGTCGCTTTCCAACTACCGTCTGATGAAAACGAAGCTGATGATGATGAACTTGCAGAAATCATAAGAGACAGGCAAGTCAGGGCCGCTAGAGCCAAAGGATCAGAGGTGCCACTGCTTTTGGATCCCAAGCTGATCCTCGACTACATTGATGATTGGCACAAGGACCCTAACACTCCCTTGCCTGACTTCAAGCTGACTCCTGGCCAGAGTCACATGCTGACCCACTTCATTCAAAAAGAAAAGTGGAAATTTGAGAAGGCCAGGCAGATCAAGAAAGCGCAGTACAAGAAAGAGCGCTATCTGAAGAAAAACGTTGTCTCTATGACAACTGAAGAACTTGTCACTATTCAGACTGAGATTAAGAAACTCAGTGATGACTTTGACGCATATCGTGCTAATTGGCTTGGAGCCAAGGTTCGTTTTGTGAAACTTGCGGATAACTTCACTTCCAATGTTGCAGCCCCAACGCAACAGGAAATTTCTCAGGCTGAAGCATCTGCTCAGCCTACTGAAGAAAATGCCAGCACCGCTGATGACAATCAGGCTACTGAAGATAATGTGAGTTCCAGGGCTGATGACTGCATTCCAGCTGCTGAAGAAAGTGCCAGGGCACCCACTAGTGGTGTGCCTGAAGAAACTGAAGAACTCAGGGCAACTGCATCAGTTGTGCCTGAAGAAAATCAACCAGATTCCTCAGCTGCTCCTGCACCAACTTCAACTCCAATTCTTCCATCTGCATCAGATGTGAAGAAGACCAAGGCTACAGAGCGTGCTGTAGTGAAGAAAAGGAAAGCATCAGCTGCTTCAGATTCTTCAGCTCCGAAGAAAATGAAGCCTATGACAAGCTCATTTGCAAATCCGATTGATGTTGTTCCCATCTCAACCAGGCCATCAAAGGACCTTGTTCCTTTTGATGAAGAATATGTGATCCCCAGCGGATCTGATGAAGAAACTCCTTCTGCTGCTTCGTCTAAACCATTGGATGAAGAAATTGAAGTGGATGCGATCCCTTCAACACCTATCATCTCCTCGCCTATGCCTCAGTTCACAGCTGAAGAGGCTGGCGTTGAAGAAATGGAAGATGAAGATGTGGACATTGGCTGCTCCACACACGTAATCAGTGATGAATTCTAGGAAAGTCAGCATCCAAACTCACCAATGTTCACCCCTCTACAGCAAATTCCTCAGTCCCCCACACAAACTGTACACATGGGCTTTGAAGAAACTCATCCCAATGCATCTGTCCATGAGGAAATTCTAGCCACTAGCGTTGAAGAAATTGCTGCTGCTGAACAACCAACGATGCAGACTGCCACTGAGGAGGAACCAGAAATTCCTCAGCCTGAAGAACCTGCGATTGAGATTCCTGAGGTCGTGATGCAACTCACTAACACTCCTCTGCCGAAGCCAAAGCATCCATTCTCACGCAAGCAAAAGTTCAAGGCTGATGATTTCTTCGGTGAGCACGTATTCTTCGAAGATTACAACCCATATGACTCTGCTCGCATTAGGAAGAGGCGTTTTTGGACTGCTAGTCAAGCCAATTTCTATTCCTCAGTGTTGTTCAAGAAGGAGAAGATCTTCTACCATGAGCATATTCCTCATGTGGATATGGAATCTCTGTCGTGCTTCGCACCAGTCCTTAGTGTTCTTCACGACGCTGGACTGCTCAACTTTTGCTCTGACATCTGCGATTGGAATGAAGAACTGATTCTTCAATTCTATGCAATGCTGCACATCACCGGAGATGCTGAAGATGTGAATTCATGGGTGCTGGACTGGATGTCTAAAAACACTCACTACACTGCACCAGCCTCTAAATTGCTTCGTGCTCTACCACTCAGTCCTCCCCTTGAAGAAGCTCGCTGCATCTACAGTGAACCTGAGCTCACACATCATTACATGCAGGTGCTGATGAAACCTTTGAAACCAGGTCAGGCACCAAGAACCAAATTCCTCGTGAAGGAATTGATGTACGTGCCCAGAACTGTTTATCGTATTCTTACGAGGACAATTAGTCCCATCAAAGGCCACGACTCATCTGATGAGGAAATTGTTGGCATCATGAAGAATCTGGTATTCAACATCGTTCATGGCATTCCTGTCAATTATCATGATTTCTTCATGAGGACTATGGCCAATGTTGCACTGTCTCCGTTTGAGCTGAAGCCTTATGCACCTTGGATCATGAGATTCCTCAGGACAAGGTCTTCACTCAACTACAAAGCTGATCTCTAGAATCACCTCGGCTACTTGCCCCCCATTGAAGTCCTCAAGCAGACATATTCCTCAGTTGATGGAAAGGGCAAAGCACCAGCTGTAATAGATGAGGGCATTCGTCCATTGGATGGTTAGTTTTGCAAAGTTGCATCTTATTCCACCAATGATGACTCTGCCATACATGGCTCTGTCAATGCACCCAAGTCCACTCCTCAAGCCACTGCTCCGCGCGTGATGACTGACCATGAACTTCTACTTAGTCTTCACCAGAAGGTGGATCGAAATCACAAATGGGTTAAGCGTCAGTTTGGTTCACTTCTTCACAACATGACTGCCACACACAATGTAGTGAAGATAAACCACTACTACCTCCATCAAGTTTTCGGTCGCACCTGGGCAATCCTGTCACATCTGTATGGTGAAGAAGATATGAAGAACATGGGTCTCAATGAAGATTTTGACTGGTCTGCACCTCCACCGAAGAAATTCAAGAAGGTCAAGGTTCCTTCTCTGGTGGCCAGCTCATATTCTTCATCTTGCGACACTGCTGAACATGAAGATTTGGACGACACTGCAGCAGGCCCTACATCAACAAATGACCCCAACAAGCTGGCGCTCCTTCATCAACATGATTGTCTTCAGGGGCGTTAGTCCTCATTTTCGATCCTTTTGGTCATTCGATGACAAAGGGGGAGAAATATGAGTTAGTCTTCAAGCGGGTCTACTATATGGGCTTTTTTTGCTAAGTTACAACTCTCGTTCTTCTGAAACTTTATTGGATCGAGTTGTAATCTTAAACCCGATGGTGCTCTGATACTTTTGATGCACTGTGCTTTGATACTTTTGATGCACTATTTTGCATGCTTATTCCTCGTTAATATTATTGCACGCATGCTGAATTTCATCAGGCACCATATTTCATCATGCATTTCAAATTCTTCATATTATATGTTAAATGCGTGTATGAATTACAAGATATAGGGGGAGATCTCCATGATTCAACTCTTCAAGTGTGCATTGGTTTAAAAGAAAATTCCTCACTATGCACATCTTCAGGGGGAGTTCTTCTATATCTTGCAATCAAATTCCTCAATATCAGTATTTACACTTCATATGTTTATCCCCGTTGAAAACTTAACCTATATTGTCATCAATCACCAAAAAGGGGAGATTGTAAGTGCATCTAGTGCCCCTTAGTGATTTTGGTGTATTGAAGACTTATAGGTTAAGGGATTAATGCGTTTGTGAGTGTACACAGGTCTACAAGTCTATGAGGAGTTTGATATTTATAGGAAAAGTCGACCCCTAAAAATGAATATCTTCGACTGAAGATTTTGGTATTTCTGAAGACTTTCATGAAGACTTTGAAAGTGAAGAAAATGGTGTGACCATGAAGACTTGGTATTCATTCGAGGAATATGAAGCGTGAAGACTTTTGTTTTCGTAGTTTCATTTTCTCTTTCAGTCATAGGAAACACCGTACTGTTAAAGGGGGTCGAGGAAATACTGGGGAAAAATTTCCATGTGATGCTCAACTCAAAATCCTACACCTACCAATCCCTTCGAGTGAAGCCATTGGAAATCTCATACAGTGAAAGTTGGGAATTCGCCAGTGCGGATTGCCTACACAGTGAGGAACATGATAGCCCTAATGATTTTGCTACTCAAAATTCCGACCGTTGCTGTGCTATGCGCCAGCTATCCCAAAATATCTATCCACCTAGGCTATAAATAGCCGCCCCTACAACCACTAGCTGGTTGGCTGCTCCGAGAGAAACTGACACTTGTCATTTGAGAGCAACCCATCCTCTGAGGACTTTGAGCGAAAATCATCAAGTGAGGAAAAACCAAAAACCCAAAACCCAAACACCTACAAACCCAAGTGATTGAGCATCACTGAAGAGATTGATCCTGAGTGGATCCGACGCTTGTTACCTTTGGAGACTGTGCTTCTTCCAAACAGTTAGGCGTCATGGTCTAGAGCATCCAAGAGGAATTGTGGATCGCCAAGTGACCGAGTTTGTGAAGGTTTGGAAGTCGCCCGAAGACTTACCACGAGTAATTGGACGAGGTCTGTGTGACCTTAGTTCAAGGAGAATATGGTGAGGACTGGGTGTCCTGAGCTGCGTGTTCAGGACTGGGTGTCCGGGACTATGTGTCCTCGAGTTTAAATACTCAGCCGCTCCAACCAGACGTAGAACTGAGACAGCAGTTGGAACTGGTCTACCAAATCTTTATCTTCACCAAGCTTACTGGTTCTATTCCCTCAACTCTTCCATTTCCTCATAACCGTGTTGTATGTTTGTTCATATCTGTGTTTGAAGACTTTGACTGAAGACTTTCTCAATTTCCTCAGTTCAATTTCTTCAGTCTATTTGTCTTCATCATGTGTTATCCATTGATTACGCTTCCTGTACTCTGTGCCTGTCTTCATTTCATCATGATGACTATGCTTGTATTCTGTTATGTTTACTTTTGAGTACTTATTCCGCTGCTAGTAGTTCTTCGCTAAGGAATTTCCTCACCGGCAAATCCTCAGTGAAGAATTTCATAAAAATCGCCTATTCACCCCCCCTCTAGTCGATATAACGCACTTTCATAACTTAGTTATGTCTTTATCTAAACAACCCCTACTTTTTATTTACTTGCTCTTTATTATCTTGCAACCTATACAAAAACACCTACAAAGTACTTCTAGTTTCATACTTGTTCTAGGTAAAGCGAACGTTAAGCGTGCGTAGAGTTGTATCGGTGGTCGATAGAACTTGAGGGAATATTTGTTCTACCTTTAGCTCCTCGTTGAGTTCGACACTCTTACTTATCGAAAGAGGCTACAATTGATCCCCTATACTTGTGGGTTACCACTTCTCCTTAGGGAGATCAACATGAGTAGCAAAGGATTTACAGAAAGAAGCTACTATCTCAGAGTCAAGTCCATATTTAGTGCTAAATTCACGAAAAGCATCGGTATCCATAAAAGATTTAACACAATCAAACTTAGGTGTTATACCTGACTCCCTACCTTTGTCGAGGTCCCAATCTTCAGAGTTGCGTTTAATTCTTTCCAATAAATCCCATTTGAGTTCAATAGTCTTCATCATAACAGATCCAGTACAAGAAGTATCGAGCATGGAGCGATTACTGCGACAAAGCCGAGCATAAAATTTTTGAATAATCATTTCTCTTGAGAGCTCATGATTGGGGCATGAATATAACATTGACTTAAGCCTACCCCAAGCTTGAGTGATACTTTCTCCTTCACGAGGCCAAAAATTATATATATAATTATGACCACGATGAACAAGATGCATAGGATAAAACTTCTGATGAAATTCCAATTTCAATCACTTGTAGTCCCATGATCCCATATCATCACATAGCCTATACCATGTCAATGCATCTCCCTTCAAAGATAAAGGGAAGACCTTCTTCTTGATAACATCATCGGGCATACCTGCAAGCTTAAGTAATCCATAAACTTCATCCACATAGATTAAGTGTAAATCGGGATGCAATGTTCCATCTCCTGCAAAAGGACTAGCTAGCAGTTTCTCTATCATACCCGAAGGAATTTCAAAGTAAACATTTTCAGTAGGTTCATTAGGTTGAGGAGCAACTCTTTGCTCTACTGGTCGGGGTGAAGATACCCCGAACAAGCCCCTCAAAGGATTATGTTCCATAGTAACAAGTGACAGTAAATTTCAGCACACTATATAAATTTTTCCTTACCAAATTCCACCTACCAAAGGCGCTTCAATCCCCGGCAACGGTGCCAGAAAAGAGTCTTGATGACCCACAAGTGTAGGGGATCTATCGTAGCCTTTTTGATAAGTAAGAGTGTCAAACCCAACGAGGAGTAGAAGGAAATGATAAGCAGTTTTCTGTAAGGTATTCTCTGCAAGCACTGAAATTATCGGTAACAGATAGTTTTGTGATAAGGTAATTTGTAACGAGTAGCAAGTAATAAAAGTAAATAAGGTGAAGAAAGATGGCCCAATCCTTTTTGTAGCAAAGGACAAGCCTGGACAAACTCTTATATGAAGTAAAGTGCTCCCAAGGACACATGGGAATTATTGTCAAGCTAGTTTTCATCACGTTCATATGATTCGCGTTCGGTACTTTGATAATCTGATATGTGGGTGGACCGGTGCTTGGTTGCTGTCCTTTCTTGGACAAGCATCCCACTTATGATTAATCCCCTTTGCAAGCATCCTCAACTACAACAGAAGTATTAAGGTAAACCTAACCATAGCATGAAACATATGGATCCAAATCAGCCCCTTACGAAGCAACGCATAAACTAGTGTTTAAGCTTCTGTCACTCTAGCAACCCATCATCTACTTATTACTTCCCAATGCCTCCCTCTAGGCCCAAACAATGGTGAAGTGTCATGTAGTCGACGTTCACATGACACCACTAGAGGGATGACAACATACATCTCATCCAAATATCGAATGAATACCAAATTCACATGACTACTTATACCAAGACTTCTCCCATGTCCTAAGAAACAAACGTAACTACTCACAAAGCATATTCATGTTCATATTAAGAGGGGTATTAATATGCATAATGGATCTGAACATATGATCTTCCACCAAGTAAACCAACTAGCATCAACTACAAGGAGTAATCAACACTACTAGCAATCCACAGGTACCAATCTGAGGTTTGGATACAAAGATTGGATACAAGAGATGAAGTAGGGTTTGAGATGAGATGGTGCTGGTGCAGATGTTGATGGATATTGACCCCCTCCCAATGAGAGGATCATTGGTGATGACGATGGTGATGATTTCCCACTTCCGGAGGGAAGTTTCCCTAGCAGAACAGCTCTGCTGGAGCCCTAGATTGGTTCCGCCAAGGTTCCGCCTCGTGGCGGCAGAGTTTCTTCCCCAAAGCTTGCTTATTATTTTTTCTCAGATGAAAGACCTCATATAGCAGAAGATGGGCATCAGAGGGCCACCAGGGAGCCCACGAGGCAGGGGGCGCGCCCCCACCCTCATGGCCAGGGTGTGGGCCCCCTCTGGAACTTCTTTCGCCCAATATTTTTTTATATATTCTGGAAATAACTTCTATGAAGTTTCAGGACTTTTGGAGCTATGCAGAATAGGTCTCTAATATTTGCTCCTTTTCCATCCCAGAATCACAGCTGCCGGCATTCTCCCTCTTCATGTAAACCTTGTAAAATAAGAGAGAATAGGCATAAGTATTGTGACATGATGTGTAATAACAGCCCATAATGCAATAAATATCGATATAAAAGCATGATGCAAAATGGACGTATCATGCCCCAATCATGAATTCATCATGTGATTGGGATAGAATCGCATCTTGGGCGCTACACGCTATCTCCCCACCCATCTAGTTTTCTATTTAAACCAATTTTTCATCTTTGGTAATTGGTAACTGATGAACCACAAGTATAGGGGATCTGTTGTAGTCCTTTCGATAAGTAAGAGTGTCAAACTCAACGAGGAGCAGAAGGAAATGACAAGCGGTTTTCAATAAGGTATTCTCTGCAAGCACTGAAATTATCGGTAACAGATAGTTTTGTGATAAGGTAATTTGTAACGGGTAACAAGTAATAAAAGTAAATAAGGTGAAGCAAGATGGCCCAATCCTTTTTGTAGCAAAGGACAAGCCTGGACAAACTCTTATATAAAGGAAAACGCTCCCGAGGACACATGGGAATTATTGTCAAGCTAGTTTTCATCATGTTCATATGATTTGCGTTCGGTACTTTGATAATTTGATATGTGGGTGGACCGGTGCTTGGGTACTGCCCTTGCTTGGACAAGCATCCCACTTATGATTAACCCCTCTTGCAAGCATCCGCAACTATAAAAAAAGTATTAAGGTAAACCTAACCATAGCATGAAACATATAGATCCAAATCAGCCCCTTACGAAGCAACTCATAAACTAGGGTTTAAGATTTCATCACTCTAGCAACCCATCATCTACTTATTACTTCTCAATGCCTTCCCCTAGGCCCAAATGATGGTGAAGTTTCATGTAGTCGACGTTCACATGAAACCACTAGAGGAAAGACAACATACATCTCATCAAAATATCGAACGAATACCAAATTCACATGACTACTTATAGCAAGACTTCTCACATGTCCTCAGGAACGAATGTAACTACTCACAAATCATATTCATGTTCAAAATTAGAGGGATATTAATATGCATAAAGGATCTGAACATATGATCTTCCACCGAACAAACCAACTAGCATCAACTACAAGGAGTAATCAACACTACTAGCAACCCACAGGTACCAATCTGAGGTTTTGGGACAAACATTGGATACAAGAGATGAACTAGGGTTTGAGATGAGATGGTGCTGGTGAAGATGTTGATGGAGATTGACCCCCTCCCAGTGAGAGGATCGATGGTGATGATTTCCCCCTCCCAGAGGGAAGTTTCCCCGGCAGAACAGCTCCGCCGGAGCCCCAGATTGGTTCCGCCAAGGTTCCGCCTCGTAGCGGCGGAGTTTCATCCCGTGAGCTTGCTTATGATTTTTTTTTCGAGGGCAAAAGACCTCATATAGCAGAAGATGGCCACCGGAGGCCTGCAGGGGGCCACGAGGTAGGGGGCGCGCCCAGGGGGTAGGGCGTTATGACCCAGAAGTATAGGGGATCTATCATAGTCCTTTCGATAAGTAAGAGTGTCGAACACAACGAGGAGCAGAAGGAAATGATAAGCGGTTTCCAGCAATGTATTCTCTGCAAGTACTGAAATAAGTGGTAACAGATAGTTTTGTGATAAGATAATTTGTAACGAGCAACAAGTAACAAAAGTAAATAAGGTGCAGCAAGGTGGCCCAATCCTTTTTGTAGAAAAGGACAAGCCTGGACAAACTCTTATATGATGTAAAGTGCTCCCGAGGACACATGGGAATATCGCCAAGCTAGTTTTCATCACGTTCATATGATTCGCGTTTGGTAATTTGATAATTTGGTATGTGGGTGGACCGGTGCTTGGGTGCTGCCCTTTCTTGGACAAGCATCCCACTTATGATTAACCTCTATTGCAAGCATCCGCAACTACAACAAAAGTATTAAGGTAAACCTAACCATAGCATGAAACATATGGATCCAAATCAGCCCCTTACGAAGCAACGCATAAACTAGGGTTTAAGCTTCTGTCACTCTAGCAACCCATCATCTACTTATTACTTCCCAATGCCTTCCTCTAGGCCCAAATATTGGTGAAATGTCATGTAGTCAACGTTCACATAACACCACTAGAGGAGAGACAACATACATCTCATCAAAATATCGAACGAATACCAAATTCACATGACTACTAATTGCAAGACTTCTCCCATGTCCTCAGGAACAAAAGTAACTACTCACAAAGCATAAACATGTTCATAATCAGAGGGGTATTAATATGCATATAGGATCTGAACATATGATCTTCCACCAATTGAACCAACTAGCATCAACTACAAGGAGTAATTAACACTACAAGCAACCTACTAGCACCAATCCCGGACTTGGAGACAAGAATTGGATACAAGAGATGAACTAGGGATTTGAGATGAGATGGTGCTGATGAAGATGTTGATGGAGATTGCCCTCTCCCGGTGAGAGGAGCGTTGGTGATGACGATGGCGATGATTTCCCCCTTCGGGAGGGAAGTTTCCCTGACAGAACAGCTCCGCCAGAGCCCTAGATTGGTTCCGCCAAGGTTCCGCCTCGTGGCGGTGGAGTTTCATCTGAGAAGATGACTTATGATTTTTTTTCCCATTGAAAGACTCCATATAGCAGAAGATGGCCACCGGAGGGCCACCAGGGGGCCCACGAGGTAGGGGGCGCGCCCAGGGGGTAGGGCGCACCCCCACCCTCATGGGTAGGGTGTGGCCCCCTGGTGAAGTTCTTGCTCTCAGTATTTTTTTATATATTTGGAAAACGTCTTTCATGGAGTTTCAGGACTTTTGGAGCTATGCAGAATAGGTCTCTAATATTTGCTCCCTTTCCAGCCCAGAATCCCAGCTACCGGCATTCTCCCTCTTTATTTAAACCTTGTAAAATAAGAGAGAATAGGCATAAGTATTGTGACTTAATGTGTAATAACAGCCCATAATGCAATAAATATTGATATAAAAGCATGATGCAAAATGGACGTATCAACTCCTCCAAGCTTAGACCTCGCTTGTCCTCAAGCGAAAGCCGAAATCTAAAAATATGTGCACATGTTTAGAGATATAGGTGTCGATAAAAATAAAATACGCACATGAGGGCATCATGATCATTCTTAGAACAGCAACTTATATAATTCTTGTCATATAATCTCTTATGCTAGAGTAATAATTCAATCACAATTTCAAGTATGAATCGTAAACTTCATTGAAGACTAACAACCATAATCTCAGTCATTGGAGCAATTGCAATTTATCATAACATAGGAAAGAGTCAATGTATAAGAGCTTTTCAGCAAGTCCACATACTCACCTATCATATAATCTTTCACAATTTCTGACGCTCATGCAATACTTATGGGTATGGAGTTTTAATCGGACACAGAGAAAGATAGGGGCTTATAGTTTTGCCTCCCAACATTTTACCTCAAGGGTAATGTCAACAGTAATAGTTCATGAAAACTCACATCCAGTTAGCCATATATACTAGGATCTTTCCAACATATTGTGCTTGCCAAAGGATAAAGTGTAAAAAGGAAGGGTGAAAATCACCATGACTCTTATGCAATGTAGGAGATAAAATTAAAAGATAGGCCCTTCGCAGAATCTTAATGCGAAAGAACGTCACTTTATATTGCCACTTGTGATATGGACCTTTATTATGAAGTCTGTCATTTTTATTACTTCCATATCACACGATCGTATAAAGCTTATTTCCTCCACACCAATCCATCATACATATTTAAAGAGCAATTTTTATTGCTTGCACCGATGACAACTTACTTGATGGATCTTACTCAATCCATAGGTAGATATGGTGGACTCTTATGGCAAGACTGGTTTAAGGGTATTTGGAAGCACAAGTACTATCTCTACTTGGTGCAATGAATTTGGCTAGCATGAGGGGGAAAGTCAAGCTCATCATGTTGGAAGATCCAAGACAATATAATTCATCTCAGATGTAAGAAAACATAACCCATTATGTTGTCTTCCTTGTCCAATGTCAACTCTTTAGCATGTCATATTTTAATGAGTGCTCACAATCATAAAAGATGTCCAAGATAGTATATTTATATGTGAAGACCTCTCTTTCTTTATTACTTCCTATTAATTGCAACGATGACCAAAACTGTGTTTGTCAACCCTCAACAACTTTTATTCATCATACTCTTTCTATGTGAGCTCATTACTCTCCATAAGACTCACATGATCTCTTTGTTTCTTTTTATTTCTTTCTCTTTTCTTTTATTCACTTAGTATCATGGCAAAATAATCAAGCCCTTAACTCAACACTAATCTTTATTATATAGCTCACGGACTCGATTACATAGAAGGATAATAAAGCAAAACTCACAACTAGATCATACTAAGAACTTTTATTCTACTAGATCAAGATATTACCAAAAGGATCGAACTAAGAAAAACGGTAAAGATAAAGTGATGGTGATACGATACCGGGGCACTCCCCCAAGCTTGGCAGTTGCCAAGTGGAGTGCCCATACCAGATACTCAATTCTTCTTTGTTGGTGGAGACGGTGGTGATTTTGTTGATGGTGTAGGATTCTTCCTTAATTTGCGTTTGAGGATAGAATTTTGGTCCCTCATGTCCTCGATCTCCTGTTCCAGGCTCAGTATCTTTTTTCATAGTTCCTGCTTATTTTCCTGCAAGAGGCGAAAAGGGATGAACTCGATCTTAGGTTTCTTTACTCTATCCGGGAGACTTGACTTTTTGAACTCCACATGCATGTCCCCAGGTTGAGGTAGTGGGACTTCATCTTCATCTGAGCTCGTCTCCTCCTTTCCCTTGGGATCATAGTCTTCTTCTTCTTCTTTCGTAGTCCAACCACCATGCTCCACATCCCCATAGACCTTAGGATCTGCAAGGTAATCAGCCACATAGCTTTCTCCTTCCGAATCCTGGGACGACATGTTGCTCCGTCTGCAGCAGGACAGCTCAAAACAAAGGCAAGAGATTTTTGCATGATACGAGTGTCAAAACCCCTGGGAGATTATATAATGAATTTTTACCGACCAAAATACGAGTCGTGAACGAAAACGGACTCTGGAGAGCACACGAGGTGCCCACGAGGTAGGGGGCGCGCCCTCCACCCTCGTGGAGCCCTCGTGTCCTTCCCGGACTGCTGCTTATTTTTCTATTTTTCTAAATATTCCAAAATGGAGAAATATTGCCTTAAAAATTGTTTTGGAGTCGGTTTACTTACCGTACCACATACCTATTCCTTTTCGGAGTCTGAAACATTCCGGAAAGTGTCCCTTATGTATTCCTCCGGGGTTACGGTTTCAATAACATTGGTTTCAACATTTATAGGATTACCTGAGATATAGTGTTTGATTCTTTGACCGTTCACCACCTTCGGATTTGTGCCTTCGAAGTTGTTGATTTTTATGGCACCGGAACGATAGACCTCCTCGATAACGTAAGGACCTTCCCATTTAGAGAGAAGTTTTCCTGCAAAAAATCTTAAACGAGAGTTGTATAGCAATACATAATCACCTACATTAAACTCACGCTTTTGTATCCTTTTGTCATGCCATCTTTTAACTTCTTCTTTAAACAACTTGGTATTTTCGTAGGCTTGGGTTCTCCATTCATCAAGTGAGCTAATATCAAATAACCTCTTCTCACCGGCAAGTTTAAAATCATATTAAGTTCTTTAATAGCCCAATAAGCCTTGTGTTCTAGTTCAAGAGGTAAGTGACATGCTTTTCCATAGACCATTTTATACGGAGACATACCCATAGGATTTTTATATGCAGTTCTATAGGCCCATAATGCATCATCTAGTTTCTTGGACCAATTCTTTCTAGACCTATTAACAGTCTTTTGCAAAATTAATTTGAGTTCTCTATTACTCAATTCTACTTGACCACTAGACTGAGGGTGATAAGGAGATGCAATTCTATGATTAACATCATATTTAGCAAGCATTTTACGGAAAGCACCATGAATAAAATGTGAACCACCATCAGTCATTAAATATCTAGGGACTCCAAATCTTGGAAAAATAACTTCTTTAAGCATTTTAATAGAAGTGTTATGATCAGCACTACTAGTTGGAATAGCTTCTACCCACTTAGTAACGTAATCAACAGCAACTAAAATATGTGTATAACCATTAGAGGAAGGAAAAGGTCCCATATAGTCAAAGCCCCAAACATCAAATGGTTCAATAACAAGTGAATAATTCATAGGCATTTCTTGACGTCTACTAATATTACCAATTCTTTGACATTCATCACAAGATAAGACAAACTTACGGGCATCCTTGAAGAGAGTAGGCCAATAAAAACCAGATTGCAGTACCTTATGTGCAGTTCTATCTCCAGCATGGTGTCCTCCATAAGCTTCGGAGTGACACTTGCGTAGGATCTGTTCCTGTTCATGCTCAGGTACACAACGTCTAATAACACCATCTACTCCTTCTTTATAAAGATGTGGGTCATCCCAAAAGTAATGCCTCAAATCATAGAAGAACTTTTTCTTTTGCTGGTATGTGAAACTAGGTGGTATAAACTTAGCAACAATGTAATTAGCATAATCAGCATACCATGGAGCAGTATGAGAAGCATTTATGACATTTAATTGCTCATCAGGAAAGCTATCATCAATAGGTAGTGGGTCATCAAGCACATTTTCTAACCTAGACAAGTTGTCTGCAACGGGGTTCTCAGCTCCTTTTCTATCAACAATATGCAAATCAAATTCTTGTAGCAAGAGAACCCATCTAATAAGTCTAGGTTTAGCATCTTTCTTTTCCATAAGATATTTAATAGCAGCATGATCAGTGTGAATAGTTACTTTAGAATCAACAATATAAGGTCTAAACTTATCACAAGCAAATACAACTGCTAAGAATTCTTTTTCAGTAGTAGCATAATTTCTTTGAGCATTGTCTAGAGTTTTACTAGCATATTGAATAACATTTAGTTTCTTATCAACTCTTTGTCCTAGAACAGCACCTACAGCATAATCACTAGCATCACACATAATTTCAAAGGGTAAATTCCAATCAGGTGGCTGAACAATAGGTGCAGAGATCAATGCTTTCTTAAGTATTTCAAATGCTTCTACACAATCATCATCAAAGACAAATGGTATATCTTTTTGTAATAAATTAGTCAGAGGCCGAGAGATTTTTGAGAAGTCCTTAATGAACCTCCTATAAAAACCGGCATGACCAAGGAAACTTCTTATACCTTTGATGTCCTTGGGACATGGCATCTTTTCAATAGCATCAACCTTGGCTTTATCAACTTCAATACCTCTTTCAGAAACTTTATGCCCCAAGACAATACCTTCATTAACCATAAAGTGGCACTTTTCCCAATTCAAGACAAGATTAGTTTCTTCACATCTCTGCAAAACTCGATCAAGGTTGCTCAAGCAATCATCAAAAGAAGATCCATAGACGGAAAAGTCGTCCATGAAAACCTCACAAATCTTTTCACAAAAGTCAGAGAATATAGCCATCATGCATCTTTGAAAGGTAGCAGGTGCATTACATAAACCAAAAGGCATACGTCTATAAGCAAAAGTACCAAAAGGGCATGTAAAAGTAGTCTTTGATTGATCTTTGGCTGACACAGGTATTTGAGAGAAACCAGAATAACCATCTAGAAAGCAAAAATGTGTATGTTTGGACAATCTTTCTAGCATTTGATCGATAAAAGGTAAGGGGTAATGATCCTTTTTAGTAGCCTTATTTAATTTGCGGAAATCAATTACCATCCTATAACCTGTAATAATTCTTTGAGGAATCAATTCATCTTTATCATTAGGAACAACAGTAATACCTCCCTTCTTAGGGACACAATGGACAGGGCTTACCCATTGACTATCAGCAACGGGATAAATTATACCTGCCTCAAGGAGCTTTAGTATCTCCTTTCTTACCACTTCTTTCATTTTAGGATTCAGCCGGCGTTGATGATCATGAACTGGTTTAGCATCTTCTTCCAAATTAATTTTATGTTGACATAGAGTGGGACTAATGCCCTTAAGATCATCAAGAGTATACCCAATAGCAGCACGGTGCTTCTTCAGAGTTTTCAATAATCTCTCTTCTTCATGTTCTGAAAGGTTAGCACTAATAATAACAGGATATATCTTTTTCTCATCAAGATAAGCATATTTAAGAGTATCAGGTAATGGTTTAAGCTCAAACACGGGATCACCCTTGGGTGGAGGAGGATCCCCTAGGATTTCAACAGGTAAATTGTTTTTCAGAATAGGTTCCTGTTTAAAGAATACTTCATCTAATTCCCTTCTTTCATTCATAAACATATCATTTTCATGGTCTAGCAAGTATTGTTCTAAAGGATCACTAGGAGGTACGGCAATAGAAGCAAGACCAATAATTTCATCCTTACTAGGTAATTCTTCTTCACGGTGTTGTCTACTAAATTTAGAAAAATTAAACCGATAGTAACAACATCTCTTTTGCAATCTATGGTAGCATTAACAGTATTTAAGAAGGGTCTACCAAATATAATGGGACAAAATCTATCTTGTGGGGAACCAAGAACAAGAAAATCAGCAGGATATTTAGTTTTCCCACACAAGACTTCAACATCTCTAACAATTCCCATTGGTGAAATAGTATCTCTATTGGCAAGTTTAATTGTGACATCAATATCTTCCATCTCAGCAGGTGCAATATCATGCATAACTTCTTTGTATAAGGAATAAGGTATTGCACTAGCACTAGCACCCATATCACATAAGCCATGATAACAATGATCTCCTATTTTAACAGAAATAACAGGCATGCCTACCACAGGTCTAGGTTTATCTTTATCACGGGGTTTAGCAATTCTAGCAGTTTCATCACAGAAATAAATAACATGCCCATCAATATTATCAGACAAGAGATCTTTAACAATAGCAATATTAGGTTCAACTTTAACTTGCTCAGGAGGTGTATATGTTTTAATATTGCTTTTACGAACCACAGTTGAAGCTTTAGCATGATCCTTTATCCTAACAGGGAAAGGTGGTTTCTCAACATAAGAAGTAGGAACAATAGGATCATTATAAGTGATAGTCTTTTCTTCAACTTTAATAGGTGCAGCTACTTTTACTTCTATGGGAGGATGATATTTAAACCACTTCTCCTTGGGGAGATCAACATAAGAGCAAAAGATTCACAGAAAGAAGCTACTATCTCAGAGTCAAGTCCATATTTAGTGCTAAATTTACGAAAAATATCGGTATCCATAAAAGATTTAACACAATCAAAACTAGGTGTCATACCTGACTCCTTACCATTGTCGAGGTCCCAATCTTCAGAGTTGCGTTTAATTCTTTCCAATAAATCCCATTTGAATTCAATAGTCTTCATCATAAAAGAGCCAGCACAAGAAGTATCAAGCATGGTGCGATTGTTACCAGAAAGCCGAGCATAAAATTTTTGAATAATCATTTCTCTTGAGAGCTCATGATTGGGGCATGAATATAACATTGATTTAAGCCTCCCCCAAGCTTGAGCGATGCTTTCTCCTTCGCGAGGCCAAAAATTATATATATAATTGCGATCACGATGAACAAGATGCATAGGATAAAACTTCTGATGAAATTCCAATTTCAATCGTTTGTAATTCCAAGACCCCATATCATCACATAGCCTATACCATGTCGATGCATCTCCCCTCAAAGATAAAGGGAAGACCTTCTTCTTAACAACATCTCCGGGTACACCTGCAAGCTTAAATAATCCACAAACTTCATCCACATATATTAGATGTTCATCAGGATGTTTTGTTCCATCTCCTAAAAAGGATTAGCTAGCAGTTTTTCTATCATACCCGAAGGAACTTCAAAGCAAGCATTTTCATTTTCAGTAGGTTTGGTAGGTTGAGGAGCAACTCTTTGCTCTACTGGTCGGGGTGAAGATACCCCGAACAAGCCCCTCAGAGGATTACTTTCCATGGTAACAAGTGACAGTAAATTTCAGCACACTATATAAATTTTTCCTTACCAAATTCCACCTACCAAAGGCGCTTCACTCCCCGGCAACGGCGCCAGAAAAGAGTCTTGATGACCCACAAGTATAGGGGATCTATCGTAGTCCTTTCGATAAGTAAGAGTGTCGAACCCAACGAGGAGCAGAAGGAAATGATAAGCAGTTTCCAGCAAGGTATTCTCTGCAAGTACTGCAACAAGTGGTAACATATAGTTTTGTGATAAGATAATTTGTAACGAGCAACAAGTAACAAAAGTAAATAAGGTGCAGCAAGGTGGCCCAATCCTTTTTGTAGCAAAGGACAAGCCTGGACAAACTCTTATATGATGTAAAGCGCTCCCGAGGACACATGGGAATATCGTCAAGCTAGTTTTCATCACGTTCATATGATTCGCGTTCGGTACTTTGATAATTTGGTATGTGGGTGGACCGGTGCTTGGGTGCTGCCCTTACTTGGACAAGCATCCCACTTATGATTAACCTCTATTGCAAGCATCCGCAACTACAACAAAAGTATTAAGGTAAACCTAACCATAGCATGAAACATATGGATCCAAATCAGCCCCTTACGAAGCAACGCATAAACTAGGGTTTAAGCTTCTGTCACTCTAGCAACCCATCATCTACTTATTACTTCCCAATGCCTTCCTCTAGGCCCAAATAATGGTGAAGTGTCATGTAGTCGACGTTCACATAACACCACTAGAGGAGAGACAACATACATCTCATCAAAATATCGAACGAATACCAAATTCACATGACTACTAATAGCAAGACTTCTCCCATGTCCTCAGGAACAAAAGTAACTACTCACAAAGCATAAACATGTTCATAATCAGAGGGGTATTAATATGCATATAGGATCTGAACATATGATCTTCCACCAATTAAACCAACTAGCATCAACTACAAGGAGTAATTAACACTACTAGCAACCTACTAGCACCAATCCCGGACTTGGAGACAAGAATTGGATACAAGAGATGAACTAGGGTTTTGAGATGAGATGGTGCTGATGAAGATGTTGATGGAGATTGCCCTCTCCCGATGAGAGGAGCGTTGGTGATGACGATGGCGATGATTTCCCCCTCTGGGAGGGAAGTTTCCTCGGCAGAACAGCTCCGCCAGAGCCCTAGATTGGTTCCGCCAAGGTTCCGCCTTGTGGCGGCGGAATTTCGTCCGAGAAGATGGCTTATGATTTTTTTTTCCATCGAAAGACTCCATATAGCAGAAGATGGCCACCAGAGGGCCACCAGGGGGCCCACGAGGTAGGGGCACACCCAGGGGGGTAGGGCGCGCCCCCACCCTCGTGGGCAGGGTGTGGCCCCCCTAGTGAAGTTTTTGCTCTCAGTATTTTTTATATATTTGGCAAACGTCTTCCGTGGAGTTTCAGGACTTTTGGAGCTGTGCAGAATAGGTCTCTAATATTTGCTCCATTTCCAGCCCAGAATCCCAGCTGCCGGCATTCTCCCTCTTTATGTAAACCTTGTAAAATAAGAGAGAATAGGCATAAGTATTGTGACTTAATGTGTAATAACATCCCATAATGCCATAAATATTGATATAAAAGCATGATGCAAAATGGACGTATCAGGGCGTGCCCCCACCCTCATAGATGGTGGGTGGCCCCCCTCTGGTACTTCCTTCGCCTAATATTTTTATATATTTTGAAACGTGCTCCCGTGAAGTTTCAGGACTTTTGGAGTTGTGCAGAATAGTGATACGTCTCCGTCGTATCTACTTTTCCAAACACGTTTACCCTTGTTTTGGATTTTAACTTGCATGATTTCGATGGAACTAACCCGGACTGACGTTGTTTTCAGCAGAATTGCCATGGTGTTATTTTTGTGCAGAAATAAAAGTTCTCGGAATGACCTGAAAATCAACGGAGAATTCTTTTGGAATATATAAAAAATACTGGAAGGAAGATCCACGTCAGGGGGGCCTCCACCTGTCCACGAGGGTGAGGGTGCGCCCCCTGACGCTCCAGCGACCTCAACCCTGACTCCATATATTCACTTTCGGGGAGAAAAATCCAGGGAGAAGGATTCATCGCATTTTACGACACGGAGCCGCCGCCAAGCCCTAAACTCTCTCGGGAGGGCTGATCTGGAGTCCGTTCGGGGCTCCGAGAAGGGGAATATGTCGCCATCATCATCATCAACCTTCCTCCATCACCAATTTCATGATGCTCACCGCCGTGCGTGAGTAATTCCATCATAGGCTTGCTGGACGGTGATGGGTTGGATGAGATTTATCATGTAATCGAGTTAGTTTTGTTAGGGTTTGATCCCTAGTATCGACTCTGTTCTGAGATTGATGTTGCTACGACTTTGCTATGCTTAATGCTTGTCACTAGGGCCCGAGTGCCATGATTTCAGATCTGTACCTATTGTGTTTTCATCAATATATGAGAGTTCTTGATCCTATCTTGCAAGTCTATAGTCACCTATTATGTGTTATGATCCGTTAACCCCGAAGTGACAATAATCGGGATACTTACCGGTGATGACCGTAGTTTGAGGAGTTCATGTATTCACTATGTGTTAATGCTTTGTTCTGGTACTCTATTAAAAGGGGGCCTTAATATCCCTTAGTTTCCAATAGGACCCCGCTGCCACGGGAGGGTAGGACAAACGATGTCATGCAAGTTCTTTTCCATAAGCACGTACTTTGCTACTAAACACTTTGCTGCAAATATTAAGTTTCCAGGTGTGGTTGAATTGACAATTCAGCTGCTAATACTTGAGAATATTCTTTGGCTCCCCTTCTGTCGAATCAATAAATTTGGGTTGAATACTCTACCCTCGAAAACTGTTGCGATCCCCTATACTTGTGGGTTATCAAGACTATTTTCTGGCGCCGTTGCCAGGGAGCATAGCTCTATTCTTTGAGTCACTTGGGATTTATATTTGCTTATCATTATGAAGAACTTGAAAGATCCAAGAACCAAGATTTATCCCTCAACTACGAGGGGAGGTAAGGAACTGCCATCTAGCTCTACACTTGATTCACCTTCTGTTTTGAGTAAACTTGCGACACCTAAACCTGCTTCTGCTATTAATTCTGGTATGTATGATACTTATGATGAAACTACTTCTATGCTTGATACTACTGTGCCACTTGGTGAATTTCTTGATGAACAACTTGCTAGGGCTAGAGAGAATGAAATTATTGAAACTTATAATATTGATGAAAGTGATGATGAAGACTCTCCCCCTAGATATGAATTACCTGTTGTGCCTGAGGGATATGTTATGGATGAAGAAACTGCTAGAGATTTTCTTGCTTGCAATGATAGGAGTGATCTTAAGAAATAAAAAACTCTGAATGCTAGAATGAAATATGATCCTGCTTATGCTACTTCACCTATCTTTGTTACTGATAAGGATTATGATTTCTTTGTTGATCCTGAGATAATTACCTTAGTTGAATCTGATCCTTTCTATGGTTATGAATCTGAAACTATTGTGGCACATCTTACTAAATTAAATGATATAACTACCCTGTTCACTAATGATGAGAAAACTCGCTACTATTATATCCTTAAGATATTTCCGTTCTCATTGAAGGGTGATGCTAAGATATGGTTTAATTATCTTGATCCTGGTTGTGTGCGTAGTCCCTAGGATATGATTTATTACTTCTCTGCTAAATATTTCCCCGCTCATAAGAAACAAGTTGCTTTAAGGGAAATATATAATTTTGTGCAAAATGAAGAAGAGAGTCTCCCAAAAGCTTGGGGGAGGCTTCTCCAATTACTTAATGCTTTGCCTGATTATCCTCTTAAGAAAAATGAAATACTTGATATCTTTTATAATGGACTAACCGATGCTTCCAGAGACCACCTGGATAGTTGTGCTGGTTGTGTTTTCAGGGAAAGAACACTAGATGAACCTGAAATTCTATTGAATAATATGTTGACTAATGAAAATAATTGGACAGTTCCTGATCCAATTCCTGAACCAACTCCTAAGCCAACTCCGAAGAAAAGGGGTATTCTATTTCTCGGTCCTGAAGATATGCAAGAGGCAAAGAAATCTATGAAAGAGAAAGGTATTCAAGCTGAAGATGTTAAGAATTTACCTCTGTCGGGGATATACCCCGCGGTATGATCCGGCCAGAGTTATAACCCGGCTGGGACTTAGTAAACCGACAGGTGTTAAGGCAGGTGGTAAACCGGTTGGTGTTAAGTCAGGCGGTAAACCGACAGGTTGTTAAACCGGCTGACAGTTAAGACAGACAGGTAAAACAGACAGTTAACTCAGACGGTAAACCGGCAGGTTGTTAAACCGGCTGACAGTTAAGACAGGAGTTAAGTCAGATGATAACTCAGCAAACATTCTTAAACCGGCAGACCATCTTAAACCGGCACTAGTTAACTCCCGGCAGACTATCTTAAACCGGCACCAGTTAACTCCCGGCAAGCAGTGGTAACTGGGTTGCCAGGAGTTATGAAGCCCGAGAAATTATGAAGCCCAAGATGTTAAGAATCCCAAGAAGAGAAGGCATAATAGTTAAGTCTTAAGTCCGAGTTGGACTCTACATGTAACCCGCCCCTTCAACATATATAAGGAGGGGTACGTAGGGCTCCCCAAAGAGGGACAAGTAAGAAGAAACAATCTTAAAGGGTTAGGATTAACTGGGAGAGTCGGTTTACGGCGACTTCCTCATGATCATAATGAGACATAGCCTCAAACAGCACATAGGGTTGTTACCGGATGATGTTTCCCGGGGCCCGAAACTGTCTAAATCCTTGTCTTGTGTTGCGTCTCTCGTTCCACTCAACCCCTCTCAAGCTACCACATAGATGCGTTGGCCTCGCGACTAAGTCCTGGCACTAAGGACATCTACCGTGATATTTCCACGACAGTTGGCGCCCACCATGGGGCTCGAACCCACGACCACAAGGTTAAGAGCCTTGTGCTCTACCAATTGAAGAAATACATGGTCTTAATTTACCGCCTGTTGAAGAAATACATGGTCTTGATCCATCACCTATTGAAGAAACACATGGTCTTGATAACCCGACACAGGTAGTAAAGGTAAATTCTCTCTATAGATACGATAAAGCTGAAATTCCATTTACTAAGTTTGCTAGCCCATGCTTGGATGAGTTTGATGACTTTATGGTTAAACAAGAAAACTTCAATGCTTATTTTGGTAGGGAATTAAAACGCAATGCTGATATGCTTGAACACTTGGGTGATTATATGGCTAATGTTAAAGGTGAACTTAAACTTATTAGTAAACATGCTTCTATGGTTACCACTCAACTAGAACAAGTACTTAAAACTCAGAATGATTTTGCTCAATGAATTGAATAGTAAGAAAGATGATAATGATGTTAGAGTTATGACTAGAGGTGGTAAAATGACTCAGGAACCTTTGTATCCTGAGGGCCATCCTAAGAGAATTGAGCAAGATTCTCAGAAAAATAATATAGATGCACCTAGTCCTTCTAAGAGGAAGAAAAAGAAAAATGATAGGACTTTGCATGCTTCTAGTGAACCTGTTGTTGACACACCTGAGAATCCCAATGATATTTCTATTTCTGATGCTGAAACACAATCTGGTAATGAGCATGAACCTAGTGATGATGTTAACAATGATGTTCATGTCGATGCTCAACCTAGCAATAATAATGATGTAGAGATTGAACCTGCTGTTGATCTTGATAACCCACAATCAAAGAATCAACGTTACAATAAGAAAGACATTGATTCTAGGAAGCATAGTAAGGAAAGAGAACCATGGGTTTAGAAACCCATGCCTTTTCCTCCTAAACCATCCAAGAAAAAGGATGATGAGGATTTTGAGCACTTTGCTGAAATGATTAGACTTATCTTTTTGCGTATGCGTTTGACTGATATGCTTAAAATGAATCCTTATGCTAAATATATGAAAGATATTGTTACTAATAAAAGAAAGATATTGGAAGCTGAAATTTCCACCATGCTTGCTAATTATACTTTTAAGGATGGAATACCTAAGAAACTAGGAGATCCCGGAGTACCAACTATACCATGCTCCATTAAAAGAAACTATGTTGAAACTGCTTTATGTGATCTTGGAGCCGGTGTTAGTGTTATGCCTCTCTCTTTATATCATAGACTTGATTTGAATAAGTTGACACCTACTGAAATATCTTTGCAAATGGCCGATAAATCAACTAATATACCTGTCGGTATTTGTGAGGATGTGTCTGTTGTGGTTGCAAACATTACTATTTTAATGGACTTTGTTATTCTTGATATTCCCGAGGATGATAGTATGTCTATTATTCTTGGAAGACCATTTTTGAATACTGCAGGTGCTGTCATTGATTGCACCAAAGGCAATGTCACTTTTCATGTTAATGGTAATGAGCATACGGTACACTTTCCGAGGAAACAACCTCAAGTCCACAGTATCAATTCTATTGGAAAAATTTCAGCAATTACTATTGGAGGTTTTGAATTTCCTCTTCCTACTATCAAGAAGAAATATGATATTCTTATTGTTGGGGACATGCATATCCCCGTTGAGGTAACCTAGTGTTATTCGAAAATTCTCCAGTTCCATGTTATTCGGAATGAGTTTGTTAACAAGACCTGATCAACCTTGTTAGGGGATTCCTTTTGATGAGCATGAGTTGGATGAATTTAGAAAACACAACTCTTTGTACCCTCTTTTTACTTTCTGTTATTTAGTTGAAATAAAGCAAAAATAGTATATTATGTCTGTTTTATGAATTGTCCATGCAATAAAAAATACCCCGAAAATAAAAGTTCTCCAAATGCCCTAAAATTTAAACATGATTTTTTTTGGAATATTTGAGAATATCTGGCACTGAGAACACAGCAGGGGGAGCAAGCACCTGGCCACGAGGGTGGAGGGCGCGCCCCCCTGCCTCGTGGGCCCATGGTGGCTCCCCTCCACTTATTCCAGCTACCACACACTCCTTCTTCCTCCCACAAACATCACTAACCAGCTCATACCCGAGTCCAAGCTCATTTTGCTGCCATTTTCGATCTCCTTGCTCAAAGCACCTCTCAAAAAACTGCTTTGGGGGATTGTTCATTGGTATGTGACTCCTCCAATGGTGCAATTAGTTTTTGTTCTAGTGCTTTATTCATTGCATATTTTTGCTGCTTAGGTGACCCTGTTCTTGAGCTTGCATGTCAAATTTATATGGTCAAAAGTAGTTTTGATGCATGATATTGCCTCTAGGCACTTGTAGGAGTAGTTGCTACCAATATTGTTGAGTTTGGTTCACTTTTATTTTGAAGTTACTAAAAATTTTAGAAATTTTCTGAAAAAGATGAAGAGATTTTTGAGGGGCTCATCGAGCCGAAGCTCGAAGGATAAGCAAAGTGAGGAGGATAAGAGGCCCAAATATAATCTTCCTCGCACCGCAGAGGTCCGGCCATGTGAATGGCCTTGTGATGATTTCTTAAGAGCAGCCGGGATTTATGATGATTTCTATGAATTGGCTGAGAATGCAGGCCTCACCGCCTTCCACCATGACCGACGCGAACAGTATCTCCTACTCACTAATATCTTTGTGCAAAACTTTCATTTCCATGCTAGAAGCTCACCACCTATGATGGAATTTTATTTATATGATGAGCATAAGGAGATGTCACTTCATGATTTTTGTTGGGTTTGTTTGATCCCTTTCGAGGGCAGCATAGAGGAACCACATTGTGACGATGTGGATGGGTTTATTGATACCATTACTGTAGGAGAAACGAGGAAGGTTTCCGATGCACAAATTACTAGCATACACTTTCCTGTTCTATGTTACTTTGCTATATTTGCTAGTAGATGCTTAATTGGGCGCGCAAGTTGTGGAAACCTGAGTGCCCTTGATATTTTTATTTTGTGCCATGCTTTATTTCGTGATGACACATTTAGTATGGGCGCTATTGTTGCAAAGCGGTTAAATCTTAACCATACTAAGGGCCCGTCCTTGGAGGCATCTTCGCCTCGCGCCTCGCTGCACACTTTAACATACCTATTAGGCACTATGAAACAAGAAAAATTGCTGCCTCCTGCTTATCTAGATTATAAGAGTATGGTAGCACATGATTAGCGGTAGACCCCACCAAAGTTGTCACTGTGACAAATTGGGAGGCACCCACGTCAGTTGGAGAGATCCGGAGTTTTCTTGGACTCACAGGATACTACCGAAGGTTCATTGAGAATTTCTCGAAGATTTCAAAGCCTATGACGTAGTTGTTGAAGAAGGACACCAAGTTCAAATGGACTGAGGAATATGATGCCAGTTTTCAGGAGTTGAAGAAATGCTTGGTTACATCACCAGTGTTGATCCTGCTAGATCAACGCGAGGATTATGAATTGTATTGCGCCGCTTCTCGTCGAGGACTTGGAGCAGTGCTTATACAGGAAGGAAGAGTTGTTTCATATGCCTCACGACAGCTTAAACCCCATGAGTTAAATTATGCTACGCATGATTTGGAGTTAGGAGCCGTAGTGCATGCATTGAAAACTTGGAGACATTTTCTCATGGGAAACCATTGTGAGCTATACATGGATCACAAGAATTTGAAGTATATCTTCACGCAGAAGGAGTTGAATCTCAGGCAGAGGAGATGGTTGGAACTCATTAAGGATTATGA
The DNA here is from genome assembly GCF_018294505.1 of Triticum aestivum. Taxonomy (NCBI): domain Eukaryota; kingdom Viridiplantae; phylum Streptophyta; class Magnoliopsida; order Poales; family Poaceae; genus Triticum; species Triticum aestivum. Next base: position 595,887,852 of record NC_057800.1, on the reverse strand, counting down.
CATGAAGTTGCACTATCATCCTAGAAAGGCTAACATAGTAGCCGATGCATTGAGCCGCAAGAGTCATGTCAATACACTCATGACCTGAGAGTTACCCAAGGAGTTAGCAGAGAATCTTCGCGAGCTATGTTTGGGCATAGTTCCGAGAGGTTATGTAGCAGCTTTGGAGATTCAATATACTTTGATGCATAAGATCAGAGAAGCTCAGAAGACGGACACGGAGATTGCCAAGATAAAGGAAAGGATGAGCAAAGGAAAGGCTAAAGGATTTCACGAGGATGAGCATGATACCTTATGGTTCGAGGACCGCGTATATGTGCCAAATGATCAGGAAGCTGATTTTGCAGGAGGCCCATGATTCGCCATATTCGATTCACCCAGGAAATACCAAGATGTATATGGATTTGAAGGATAGATTCTGGTGGACCGGAATGAAGAAGTATATTGCGGAGTATGTAGCAGTTTGTGATGTATGTCAAAGAGTGAAGGCAGAACATCAGAAGCCAGCTGGATTGCTACAACCATTGTCGATACCCGAATGGAAGTGGGATAAGCTAGGCATGGATTTTATCACGGGATTACCCAGGACTCGTGCAGGCTATGACTCGATATGGGTTGTAGTCGATCGTTTGACGAAAGTAGCTCATTTCATCCCAGTGAAGACCACTTACACCAATGCTAAGTTGGCAAAGATATACATGACCAGGATCGTATGTTTGCATGGAGTTCCAAGGACCATTGTATCAGATAGAGGAACCCAGTTTACCTCAAAGTTTTGGAATCAATTGCGTGAAACTTTGGGAACCAGGCTAGAGTTCACTACCGCTTTTCACCCGCAGACAGATGGACAAACTGAGAGATTCAATCAGATTCTGGAGGACATGTTGAGAGCTTGTGCGCTAGACTATGGATCTAGTTGGGACGACAATTTGCCTTACGTAGAGTTCTCTTACAACAACAGCTATCAAGCCAGCTTGAAGATGGCCCCTTTCGAAGCATTGTACGGAAGGAGGTGCAGGACACCGTTGTTGTGGGATGAAGTTGGAGACCGATAGTTGTTTGGACCAGATTTGATTAAAGAGTCTGAAGAGAAGGTTAAGTTGATTCGCGATAGACTAAAGGTAGCCCAGTCCAGGCAGAAGAGCTATCCGGATTCTAAATGCAAGGAGATAGTTTACGAAGTTGGAGATAGAGTGTATCTTCGTGTATCCCCACTTCGAGGAGTGAAGCGCTTTGGAGTTAACGGAAAGTTAGCACCACGTTTTGTGGGACCATACAAAGTTTTGGAATGTATGGGAGAAGTTGCTTACAAGTTGGAGTTGCCCGAAGGATTGTCAGGAGTTCACGATGTGTTCCACGTTTGTCAGTTGAAGAAGTGCCACACAGATATGGCTGATATTCCTTTAAGATATATAGTGCCACTGGAAGCGATACAGTTGGATAGCGATTTGACCTACGAGGAAAAGCCATTCAAGATTCTCGAGTTTGCCAGCCGAGTTACACGCAGCAAGGTTATCAAGTTTTGCAAGGTTCGGTGGAGCCACCATACTGAAGATGAAGCCACCTGGGAACGAGAGGAAGACCTACGGAAAGATCACCCTCACCTATTTTCTAGCCAACCCAAATCTCGAGGGCGAGATTCATCTTAAGGGGGGTAGGTTTGTAACATCCCAAATTTTCAATTTGGAATATTATACATTAGGTCATCTTTGCATATCATATTTTATTTCATTTTGCCTTGATCCTAGAAATTCTACGCAACTCAAGGACCTACGAAGAAAGTTGGAATTTCGTTACTTCCATATTTGAGTTTTTCTCGAATTTTGAAAAGAGGATCGTTTGATTTTAATTATTTTCGCTTCGAATATTTCTTTTATAAAAATAAAAGAGAGAGGATAAAATGACTTCCTCACAATAAAGAAATATTGGAGATTTAATGTTCAAATCAAATAAGAGTTTTATTCGGAGTTTTATTGCTATCTTATTTGAATTAGGAAAAATATGCGTTTTTGAAAATTGCATTAGAATCCCAAATAAATGTTCACCTTGTTCGGTGCATTTTTAGAGGACGGGGAAAATTTATTTCAGGATTTTTGGAGTTCGTTTAGTATTCTGTTTCTTCTTTTTTCTGCGCGGAATATTTTTAAAAAAAGGAAACCAACCTACGGGCCGTATTCGGCCCGAACTTTCTGGTTAGATCTTCTTAATTGAGTTTTACCCGTGCATCTTTGTTTGATTGCTTATTGTATGCTTGTTTGATTGCGATAGAGTACCCAGAGTGCGAAGCGTGCTACTGCGAGTCTCTAGGTTTCATGGATCATCAGCAAGGCAATTAACACTTTGATCATACCCCTTTACTACCAATTTTATTGCATTAGATCAACCCTCAAACAATTGCATGGTTAGGATCTGAATAAATTGTGGGTTTTGGGAAGTAGATGAGGTAGTACCTATTCACCTGTTCATTATCAAACCTTTGGGAGTTACTCTATGTTGCTTATATTGCTATGCTATGCTCGTAGACGTGGATTGGGTTTGAGAGTATTCATGATAGATGTGAGTTGTTATTTAATGGTTCAACTTAAGGTGGAAACTTTAATACACATCTGGGTGGACTGAGGCACCTGGGGAACCCAGTGATTGCCTGTATTTTTGGGAAATCCCGGGGTACCGTGTGATTCTCCTATGGACTGCCACCCAGGCTCAAAGGGATCATAAGATTATTCATGCTAGAAACTTCCGTGTGCAGCCACATGACAATATGGGCTCTGACAAAGTTGAGTAAGTTGTGGGAAACCTTCCCATGATGGGCTGGCAGATGTATGGGGTTGTAGGTGTACAGGCCTATCTATTGGTTAAGGGGACCTCTTCGGAAAGACTATGTCTTGGTCATCCGTTTCTCAAACATCATGTAGTGCGAGAAATTCAACGGAGGAGATTGAGTCTTGTGGGGAAAAGTGCACAAACCTCTGCAGAGTGTGCAAACTAATCATGGTTAGCCTGTCCCCGGTTATGGACACCTTGAGTATCTAGTTCTTGGATTATCATGTGGATCTCATCACTCTTAATATAATTTTGGTTGTGTTATTAATTACTTTTAATTGGGATTGAGATGGGGTTTACCATTCTCAATGTTTTTCAACAAACTTTGTAGTTAAATAAAATATATTCCTTTGCAGTAGGGAAAAATTGGCTTTCCGCAAAACATATTAACCATACAGCCTCCACCATCCATATATGCATGTAGTGATAGCATTATTCTGTTCATTACTCTCTTGTGTTACATTGCCAGCATATTCCATGTGTTGACCCGTTTTGGGCTGCAACGTATCATGTTGCAGACTTTTCAGACAACGAGTAAGGAGCCTTAGGTCGTGGTCTTGTTGGGGAACATAGTAATTTCAAAAAAATTCCTACACACACGCAAGATCATGGTGATGCATAGCAACGAGAGGGTAGAGTGTTGTCCACGTACCCTCGTAGACCGAAAGCGGAAGTGTTAGCACAATGCGGTTGATGTAGTCGTACGTCTTCACGATCCGATCGATCAAGTACCGAACGTACGGCACCTCCGAGTTCAGCACACGTTCAGCCCGATGACGTCCCTCGAACTCCGATCCAGCCGAGTGTTGAGGGAGAGTTTCGTCAGCACGACGGCATGGTGACGATGTTGATGTTCTACCGGCGTAGGGCTTCTCCTAAGCACCGCTACAGTATTATCGAGGTGGACTATGGTGGAGGGGGGCACCACACACGGCTAAGAGATCAATGATCAATTGTTATGTCTCTAGGGTGCCCCCTGCCCCCGTATATAAAGGAGCAAGGGGGGTGCGGCCGGCCAAGGGAGAGGGCGCGCCAGGAGGAGTCCTAGTAGGACTCCCCTTCTTTCCTAGTTGGATTAGGACTTGAGGGGAAAGGAGTGGAGGAGAAGGAAGGAAGGGGGCGCCCCCCCCCCTCTCCTTGTCCTATTCGGACTAGGGGGGAGGGGCGCGCGGCCAGCCCTTGCCTCCTCTCCTCTCTTCCACCTAGGCCCACTAAGGCCCATTTGATTCCCGGGGGGTTCCGGTAACCTCCCAGTACTCCGGTAAAATCCCGATTTTACCCAGAACATTTCCGATATCCAAACATAGGCTTCCAATATAACAATCTTCATGTCTCAACCATTTCGAGACTCCTCGTCATGTTCGTTATCACATCTGGGACTCCGAACAACCTTCGGTACATCAAAACACATAAACTCATAATATAACTGTCATCACAACGTTAAGCGTGCAGACCCTACGGGTTCGAGAACTATGTAGACATGACCGAGACACATCTTCGGTCAATAACCAATAGCGGAACCTGGATGCTCATATTGGCTCCTACATATTCTACAAAGATCTTTATCGGTCAGACCGCATAACAACATACGTTGTTCCCTTTGTCATCGGTATGTTACTTGCCCGAGATTCGATCGTCGGTATCTCAATACCTAGTTCAATCTCGTTACCGGCAAGTCTCTTTACTCATTCCGTAATACATCATCCCGCAACTAACTCATTAGTTGCGGTGCTTGCAAGGCTTAAGTGATGTGCATTACCGAGAGGGCCCAGAGATACCTCTCCGACAATCGGAGTGACAAATCCTAATCTCGAAATACGCCAACCCAAAAAGTACCTTCGGAGACACCTGTAGAGCACCTTTATAATCACCCAGTTACGTTGTGACGTTTGGTAGCACACAAAGTGTTCCTCCGGTAAACGGGAGTTGCATAATCTCATAGTCATAGGAACATGTATAAGTCATGAAGAAAGTAATAGCAACATACTAAACGATCGTGTGCTAAGCTAATGGAATGGGTCATGTCAATAACATCATTCTCCTAATGATGTGATCCCGTTAATCAAATGACAACTCATGTTTATGGTTAGGAAACTTAACCATCTTTGATCAACGAGCTAGTCAAGTAGAGGCATACTAGTGACACTCTCTTTGTCTATGTATTCACACATGTATTATGTTTCCGGTTAATACAATTCTAGCATGAATAATAAAGATTTATCATGATATAAGGAAATAAATAATAACTTTATTATTGCCTCTAGGGCATATTTCCTTCAGTCTCCCACTTGCACTAGAGTCAATAATCTAGATTACACAGTAATGATTCTAACACACATGGAGCCTTGGTGCTGATCATGTTTTGCTCGTGGAAGAGGCTTAGTCAATGGGTCTGCAACATTCAGATCTATATGTATGTTGCAAATTTCTATGTCTCCCACCTGGACTAGATCCCAGATGGAATTGAAGCGTCTCTGGATGTGCTTGGTTCTCTTGTGAAATCTGGATTCCTTCGCCAAGGCAATTGCACCAGTATTGTCACAAAAGATATTCATTGGACCCGATGCACTAGGTATGACACCTAGATCGGATATGAACTCCTTCATCCAGACTCCTTCATTTGCTGCTTCCGAAGCAGCTATGTACTCTGTTTCACATGTAGATCCCGCCACGACGCTTTGTTTAGAACTGCACCAACTGATAGCTCCTCCGTTCAATGTAAACACGTATCCGGTTTGCGATTTAGAATCGTCCGGATCAGTGTCAAAGCTTGCATCAACGTAACCATTTACGATGAGCTCTTTGTCACCTCCATAAACGAGAAACATGTCCTTAGTCCTTTTCAGGTACTTCAGGATGTTCTTGACCGCTGTCCAGTGATCCACTCCTGGATTACTTTGGTACCTCCCTGCTAGACTTATAGCAAGGCACACATCAGGTCTTGTACACAGCATTGCATACATGATAGAGCCTATGGCTGAAGCATAGGGAACATCTTTCATTTTCTCTCTATCTTTTGCAGTGGTCGGGCATTGAGTCTTACTCAACTTCGCACCTTGTAACACAGGAAAGAACCCTTTCTTTGCTTGATCCATTTTGAACTTCTTCAAAACTTTGTCAAGGTATGTGCTTTGTGAAAGTCCAATTAAGCGTCTTGATCTATCTCTATAGATCTTGATGCCCAATATGTAAGCAGCTTCACCGAGGTCTTTCATTGAAAAACTCTTATTCAAGTATCCCTTTATGCTATCCAGAAATTCTATATCATTTAAAATCAGCAAAATGTCATCCACATATAATATCAGAAATGCTACAGAGCTCCCACTCACTTTCTTGTAAATACAGGCTTCTTCAAAAGTCTGTATAAAACCAAACGCTTTGATCACACTATCAAAATGTTTATTCCAACTCTGAGAGGCTTGCACCAGTCCATAAATGGATCGCTGGAGCTTGCACACTTTGTTAGCTCCCTTTGGATCGACAAAACCTTCTGGTTGCATCATATACAACTCTTCTTCCAGAAATCCATTCAAGAATGCAGTTTTGACATCCATCTACCATATTTCATAATCATAAAATGCGGCAATTGCTAACATGATTCGGACAGACTTAAGCATCGCTACGGGTGAGAAGATCTCATCATAGTCAATCCCTTGAACTTATCGAAAACCTTTCGCAACAAGTCGAGCTTTGTAGACAGTAACATTACCGTCAGCGTCAGTCTTCTTCTTGAAGATCCATTTATTCTCAATTGCTTGCCGATCAACGAGCAAGTCAACCAAAGTCCACACTTTGTTCTCATACATGTATCCCATCTCAGATTTCATGGCTTCAAGCCATTTTGCGGAATCTGGGCTCACCATTGCTTCTTCATAGTTCGTAGGTTCATCATGATCTAGTAGCATGACTTCCAGAATAGGATTACCATACCACTCTGGTGCAGATCTTACTCTGGTTGATCTACGAAGATCAGTAGCAACTTGATCTGAAGTTCCATGATCATTATCATTAACTTCCTCACTAGTTGGTGCAGGTGTCACAGAAACCGATTTCTGTGATGTACTACTTTCCAATAAGGGAGCAAGTACAGTTACCTCATCAAGTTCTACTTTCCTCCCACTCACTTCTTTCGAGAGAAACTCCTTCTCTAGAAAGGATCCATTCTTGGCAATGAATGTCTTGCCTTCGGATCTGTGATAGAAGGTGTACCCAACAGTCTCCTTTGGGTATCCTATGAAGACACATTTTTCCGATTTGGGTTCGAGCTTATCATGTTGAAGCTTTTTCACATAAGCATCGCAGCCCCAAACTTTCAGAAACGACAACTTTGGTTTCTTGCCAAACCACAATTCGTAAGGCGTCGTCTCAACGGATTTCGATGGTGCCCTATTTAACGTGAATGCTGTCGTCTCTAAAGCATAACCCCAAAACGATAGCGGTAAATCTATAAGAGACATCATAGATCACACCATATCTAGGAAAAATATTAAAAATCAAATATTGGATTTTATTTGCATTAGAAAAATTGCACGTTTTCAAAATTGCATTTTAGAGCCAAGAAAATGTTCATCTCGTTCTAAATATTTTATTTAGACGGTGAAAATTGGGATTGAGTTGGAGGAACCTTCTAATGATCTTTCAACTACCATGATAGTAAATTTAAAATATATTCCTTTGTTGTAGGGAAAAATTGTCTTTTCGCAAAACTATAACCATAGAGCTTTCCACCAGCCAAATATGCATGTAGTGATAGCATTATTTTGTTCTTGCTCTACTGTGTTACTTTGCCAGCTTATTCCATGTGCTGACCCGTTTTCGAGCTGCAACGTATTATGTTACAAACTTTTTAGACGAGGAGTAAGGTTCGTTAGGTCATTGCCGTGCAGCTTAGCTATGCCGTTGGAGTTGATGGACTCACTTTATCTTTCAAGCCTTCCGCTGTTATCGTATTAGATGGCCTTAAGCCATATTTATTGTAATAAGATCTCTTTTGAGACATCCGATGTAATAAGTGTGTGATTGCTACTTTGTTATAAATCCTTCGAGTACTATTGTGTCAGCATTACCGATCCAGGGATGACACTGAAGCACAGAGACTTGACCGTTTGAGGTGGGTCGCTACAGCTAGGAATCCAACGGAGGAGATCGAGTCTTGTGGGGAAAAGTGCACAAACCTCTGCAGAGTGTACAATCTAATCATGGTTAGCCGTGTCCCCGGTTATGGACCTCTTGAGTATCTAGTTCTTGGATTATCATGTGGATCTCATCACTCTTAATATAATATTTGTTGGGTTATTAATTACCTTTTTAATTGGGATTGGGATGGGGTTTACCATTCTCAATGTTTTTCAACAAACTTTGTAGTTAAATAAAATATATTCCTTTGCAGTAGGGAAAAATTGGCTTTCCGCAAAACATACTAACCATACAGCCTCCACCAGCCATATATGCATGTAGTGGTAGCATTATCCTGTTCATTACTCTCTTGTGTTACATTGCCAGCATATTCCTTGTGCTGACCCGTTTCGGGCTGCAACGTATCATGTTGCAGACTTTTCAGTCGACGAGTAAGGAGCCTTAGGTCGTGGTCTTTCACTCAGTGATTCCATTGGAGTTGATGGACTCACTTTATCTTCCAAGCCTTCCGCTGTTATCGTATTAGATGGCCTTAAGCTATATTTATTGTAATAAGTTCTCTTTTGAGACATTCGATGTAATAAGTGTGTGATTGCTACTCTGTTATAAATCCTCAAGTACTGTGTGTGTCAGCATTACCGATCCAGGGATGACACTGATGCATAGAGATCGGACTGTTTGAGGTCTGGTCGCTACAAATGGTATCAGAGCACATGCTGACTATAGGACACGACCACTAAGCTAAAGCCCTAAATCACTACTCTCTTCTCATTTCTGACTCCTCTCCATTTTCTACTCTTTAGGATGGTGGACACAAGGAACAAGTTTGCACAACCAGGTGAAGACACACCTTTTGGACGCCACTTGAAGGAAGTCACTAGGTACCTGAACATCGGAATACCAAGCTTCACCGGGACTTACAATGCCACTTTACCAGAAGAGAAGCGCTGGTTGATTCAAGTTCAAGTTCCAGGAAGGACATTTACGCCAGTCACTAAGCCCATAGAGTTTTCCTTTGATGCACCAACCTGGAGTCTAGGAAAGAGTATGGCAGCCCACATCACCATGGGACGCATTGGAGAAGTTTACCACAAGGATCTCAAGGATACTATCTACCAGATTTGTGGGCGCCGAGATGAGCAATGGGAGATGACCAGCACCAGGAAGGATAGATCAATTGTCGCTTTCATCCAGGAGTTAAACCAGCACATTCGTCGCCAGGAGAACCAGATGTGCGCAGGCATGATAGATCTGAAGAAGACAGTGACCAGGATCACGGAGCTGGAGGAAGAACTCAAGGCTACTCGCGAAGATTATGAGGAGGAAATCGTCGTACTAGTGGAGAAGAATGATGATATGACAAGGAAGCTAGGAGTATTCATGGGAGAACCCGGCGCCAGGAGGAGAAGATGATGATTCCACTTGCCTGGAGAACTACATCATCATCGACGACACCAACTCGGACCCCGACGATAGCGATGATGACTATGTTGATGAAGCTGGAGCGGATATTATGGAGTCTTCGGCCGATCAATTTTTCTAGTCGACCACCATATCAGTAGTAGTATTCCACCATGTATATAGTATAGTCCGAGCACTCTTCTAACGATAGTTCTAGACCGATTGTATGCCCTTGCTTGACTGATTGAGTGATACGATTGTGTTTGTCTCATGTGCATATGGTTAGTGTTTTCTCACTAGACCTCATTCTATTCTATTCTCTTCCCTCTAAACCCTCAGATGCCTCCGAGATGTGACCCCGGATTTACCTTTCCACCGGAGCTCACTCAGTTGATCCAGCAGCAGAATACCTTGATGCAGTTGTTAGTTCAGAACCAAGGCAACAACAACAACACACCACCACCACCCCCAGTTGACAACTTAGCCCGTTTTCTTAGGTTGCGGCCGTCGGTGTTTTCCAGTAGCACCGAGAGGATAGTGGCAGATGATTGGCTCCTCAGGATTGGAAGGGAGTTAACCACTGCAAGATGCACAGATGCTGAGAAGGTGTGTTTTTCCGCGCACCAATTGGATGGACCAGCAGCCTCATGGTGGGAGAATTACACTGTCACCTATCCTATAGCCAATGTTACATGGGACCAGTTCCAGCAGGCTTTTCGCACTGCCCATGTATCAGCAGGAGCTACGGCCATGAAGAAGCGTGAGTTCCGCAACTTACGCCAAGGAGGACGCACCGTTAGCCAGTAAGTGGATGACTTTAGCAAGCTAGCACGTTATGCCCCAGATGACGTTGCTACGGATGCAGCTAAACAGGAGAAGTTTCTGGAAGGACTGAATGATGAGCTGAGCATGCAGTTGATGGTAGCAACCTTTAATAACTACCAACAGTTGGTAGATAGAGCACTCATGCTTGAAGGGAAGCAGCAGCAGATTGACAACCGCAAGAGGAAGTATGGACAAGGGAAGTATAATTCTGGAGCTCAACAGAGACCCCGTTTCACCACGAACTCAGGAGGACCCCTACAGCATAGCCATGGAGGTCACAATCACACTAGAGGAAGTTCGCACAACCATAGTGGCTCGAAGGGCGGAAATGGTAATGGGGGAAGCAACGGACAGAACCGTTCCAACCCAGCAACCCCCGCCAAGAAAGATCTAAGCCACGTTACTTGCTACAAGTGCCAGAAGACCGGACATTACGCCAATGAATGTCCTGAAGCTAAGAATGGAAATGGCAATGGAAGTTCTGGGAAGAATCCCAACACTTTCAACAGGGGGCAAGTGAACCACGTTAACGTGGAGGAGATTGAAGCCCAACCAGATGCAGTAATAGGTAAGTTTTTGGTTAAGTCATTGATTGCAGTCGTTCTTTTTGATACTTGTGCATCGCATTCATACATATCAAGGGGATTTGTGGATAAGTATAAGCTGCCCACCAAAGCACTTAGTACACTATGTTAGTGAGCTCGCCAGGAGCATAGTATATGGCAAGCCAAGGATGTTTTCAGATGCCATTGACCATAGGTTGGCATGTTTTCCCCTCAGATCTGATAATTTTGGAGTCGCAAGGTTTGGATGTGATTCTGGGTATGTATTGGCTATTGATGTATGGAGGAAACATCGATTGCGCTAGTAAGTCCATTTTGCTCACCACCTCAGAAGGAAGAAGGATCAAGTATGTATCCCGGCATGTGCCGATTAGGACTCAAGTAAATTCCTTATCAGGAGTTATACAGGAGGAAGTACCAGTGGTGAGGGATTTCCCGGATGTATTTCCAGAAGAGTTGCCAGGCACAGGGCCAATATCTAAGAGACCGTATAGGATGCCCGCACAGGATTTAGAGGAAATTAAGAAGCAGATTAAGGAGTTACTGGATAAAGGATATATTCGCCCAAGCTCGTCACCTTGGGGATCACCAGTACTTCTAGTGGAGAAAAAGGATGGATCGTTAAGGATGGTTGTTGATTATTGAGGATTGAATGAAGTGATGATCAAGAACAAGTACCCACTGCCAATGATCAATGATTTGTTTGATCGGCTACAAGGAGCTAAGGTGTTTTCCAAGATCGATCTGTGATCAAGGTACCACCAACTGAAGATTCGAGGGCAGGATATACCTAAGACAACTTTTACCATGAGGTACGGGCTATATGAGTATACCATCATGTCATTTGGCCTGACTAACGCACCGGCCTATTTCATGAAGATGATGAACAAGGTGTTTATGGAGTTTTTGGATAAGTTTGTTGTGGTGTTCATTGATGACATTCTGGTCTACTCGAAGAATGAAGAGGAGCATAAAGAGCATTTGCGGTTAGTACTTAGGAAGCTCAGAGAACATCAGCTATACAGCAAGTTCCGCAAGTGTGGGTTTTGGTTGAAGGAAGTTGGATTCCTTGGCCATGTTATATCCGGAGAAGGAATAGTGGTAGACCCCGCCAAAGTCATCACTGTGACAAATTGGGAGGCACCCACGTCAGTTGGAGAGATCCGGAGTTTTCTTGGACTCGCGGGATACTACCGGAGGTTCATTGAGGATTTCTCGAAGATTGCGAAACCTATGACGGAGTTGTTGAAGAAGGACACCAAGTTCAAATGGACTGAGGAATGTGAGGCCAGCTTTTAGGAGTTGAAGAAACGCTTGGTTACATCACCAGTGTTGATCCTGCCAGATCAACGCAAGGATTATGAAGTGTATTGCGACGCTTCTCATCGAGGAGTTGGAGCAGTGCTTATCCAGGAAGGAAGAGTTATTTCATATGCCTCACAATAGCTTAAACCCCATGAGTTAAATTATGCTACACATGATTTGAGTTAGCAGCCGTAGTGCATGCTTTGAAGACTTGGAGACATTTTCTCATCGGAAACCATTGTGAGGTATACACGGATCACAAGAGTTTGAAGTATATCTTCACGCAGAAGGAGTTGAATCTAAGGCAGAGGAGATGGTTGGAACTCATTAAGAATTATGACATGAAGTTGCACTATCATCCCGGAAAGGCTAACATAGTAGCCGATGCGTTGAGCCGCAAGAGTCATGTCAATACACTCATGACCGAAGAGTTGCCCAAGGAGTTAACAGAGAATCTTCGCGTGCTATGCTTGGAGATAGTTCCAAGAGGTTATGTAGCAGCTTTGGAGATTCAATCTACTTTGATGGATAAGACCAGAGAAGCTCAGAAGACGGACACGGAGATTGCCGAGATAAAGGAAAGGATGAGCAAAGGAAAGGCTAAAGGATTTTGTGAGGATGAGCACGATACCTAATGGTTCGAGGACCGCGTATATGTGCCAAATGATCAGGAGATCAGGAAGCTGATTTTGCAGGAGGCCCATGATTCGCCATATTTGATTCACCTAGGAAATACCAAGATGTATCTGGATTTGAAGGATAGATTCTGGTGGACCGGAATGAAGAAGGATATTGCGGAGTATGTAGCAGTTTGTGATGTATGCCAGAGAGTGAAGGCAGAACATTAGAAGCCAACTGGATTGCTACAACCATTGCTGATACCTGAATGCAAGTGGGATAAGCTAGGCATGGATTTTATCACGGGATTACCCAAGACTCGTTCAGGCTATGACTCGATATGGGTTGTAGTCGATCGTTTAACGAAAGTAGCTCATTTCATCCCAGTGAAGACCACTTACACCAGTGCTAAGTTGGCAAAGATATACATGACCAGGATCATATGTCTGCATCGAGTTTCGAGGACCATTGTATCAGATAGAGGAACCCAGTTTACCTCAAAGTTTTGGAATTAGTTGCATGAAAGTTTGGGAACCAGGCTAGAGCTCAGTACATCTTTTCACCCGCAGACAGATGGACAAACTGAGAGAGTCAATCAGATTCTCGAGGACATGTTGAGAGCTTGTGCGCTAGACTATGGATCTAGTTGGGACGACAATTTGCCTTACGCAGAGTTCTCTTACAACAACAGCTATCAAGCCAGCTTGAAGATGACCCCTTTCGAAGCATTGTATGGAAGGAGGTGCAGGACACCGTTGTTGTGGGATGAAGTTGGAGACCGACAGTTGTTTGGACCAGATTTGATTAAAGAGTCTGAAGAGAAGGTTAAGCTGATTTGTGATAGACTCAAGGTAGCACAGTCCAGGCAGAAGAGCTATGCGGATTCTAAACGCAAGGAGATAGTTTACGAAGTTGGAGACAGAGTGTATCTTCATGTATCACCACTTCGAGGAGTGAAGCGTTTTGGAGTTAAGGGAAAGTTAGCACCACGTTTTGTGGGACCATACAAAGTTTTGGAACGTATGGGAGAAGTTGCTTACAAGTTGGAATTGCCCGAAGGATTTTCAAGAGTTCACGATGTGTTCCATGTTTCTTAGTTGAAGAAGTGCCACGCAAAGATGGCTGATATTCCTCTAAGAGATATAGTGCCACTGGAAGCGATACAGTTGGATCGCGATTTAACCTACAAGGAAAAGCCAGTCAAGATTCTCGAGTTTGCCAACCGAGTTACACGCAACAAGGTTATCAAGTTTTGCAAGGTTCAGTGGAGCCACCATACTGAAGATGAAGCCACCTGGGAATGAGAGGAAGACCTACGGAAGGATCACCCTCACCTATTTTCTAGCCAACCCGAATCTCGAGGGCGAGATTAATCTTAAGGGGGGTAGGTTTGTAACATCCCAAATTTTCAATTTGGAATGTTATACTTTAGGTCATCATTGCATATCATATTTTATTGCATTTTGGCTTGATCCTAGAAATTCTACGCAACTCAAGGACCCACGGAGTGAGTTGGGAATTTTGTTATTTTCATATTTGAGTTTTTCTCGAAGTTTGAAAAGAGGATCGTTTGATTTTAATTATTTTATCTTTGAATATTTCTTTTATAAAAATAAAAGAGAGAGGATAAAATGACTTCCTCAAAATAAAGAAATATTGGAGATTTAATATTAAAATCAAATAAGATTTTTATTCGGAGTTTTATTGCTATTTTATTTGAATTAGGAAAAATATGCGTTTTTCAAAGTTGCATTCGAGTCCCAAATAAATGTTCACCTTGTCCGATAGATTTTTAAAGGACGAGGAAAAATTATTTCAGGATTTTTGGAGTCCATTTAGTATTTCTTTTATTTGTTTTTCTGCGCGGAATATTTAAAAAAAAGGAAACCGACTTTGGTCCGTATCCGCCCGGGACTCCGCCCGGGGGAGGCTTTATAAGCCATCGAGGACGAGCCCCGCAGCCCACCAGCCCGCCACCGAAACCCTAGTCGCCGCCCGTGCCAGCCCGCCGTCGCCGGAGCCGCCGGAGTCCGCCGTCCCCGCCGGTTTTTTTTCTTTCACCGGTTCGGTTTTTCGGTAAAAACCTAGATGTGTTTTTTTATTAGATCAGTTTTTTCCGGTTTAGTTATTTAGCGGATGTTCGTCCGTACATTCGTTTTAACTAACAGTTTTCGCCCGTTTGCCGCAGTTAGCGAACGTTCGTTCGTTAGTCTGTTCGTCAGTTTTTCTTTTTCTCGGATTTTTTGCGATTATTTTCGATCGCGATTTCTGATCCGATTTTCGTTTTAGTATAACTTTTCGCTCGTTTATCGGAATCAGGCGATTCAAGCGCCTAGAGTTTCATCTCGAAGCCCTCTTTCTGTTTAATCAACTTAAACAAGTTTTTGCTACTGTAAAATTTGACTTTAGTCCAGATTAGTAAACGAAGCTTGTTTCTTTCGCAGTTTGAGTTTCGTTGCTTCGTTTGATTTGATTCTTTTTGCAAACCAGAGTTCTTAAGTTGAACTTTCTGGTTAGATCTTCTCATTTGAGTTTTACCCATGCATATTTGCTTGATTGCTTATTGTATGTTTCTTTGATTGCGATAGAGTACCCGTAGTGCGAAGCGTGCTACTGCGAGTCTCTAGGTTTCACGGATCATCAGCAAGGCAAGTAACACTTTGATCATACCCCTTTACTACCCAGTTTTATTGCATTAGACCAATCCTCAAACAATTGCATGGTTAGGATCTGAATAAATTGTGGGTTGGGAAGTAGATGAGGTAGTACCTATTCACCTGTTCATTATCAAACCTTTGGGAGTTACTTCTACATTGCCTATATTGCTATGTTATGCTCGTAGTCGTGGTTTGGGTTTGAGAGTATTCATTACAGATGTGAGTATTTTTAATTAATGGTTAACTTAAGGTGGCAACTTTAATACACATCTTGGTGGATTGAGGCACCTGGGGAACCCAGTGATTGCCTGTATTTTTGGAAATCCCGGGGTGCCATGTGATTCTCCTATGGACTGCTACCCAGGCTCAAAGGGATCGTAAGATTATTCATGCTAGAAACTTCCATGTGCAGCCACATGCCATTATGGGCTCTGGCATAGTTGAGTAAGTTGTGGGAAACCTTTCCATGATGGGCTAGCAGATGTAGGGGATTGTAGGTGTACAGGCCTATCTATCGGTTATGGTGACCTCTTCGGAAAGACTGTGTCTCGGTCATCCGTTTCTCAAACATTATGTAGTGCGAGGAATCCAACGGAGGAGATCGAGTCTTGTGGGGAAAAGTGCATAAACCTCTGCAGAGTGTACAAACTAATCATGGTTAGCCGTGTCCCCGGTTATGGACCTCTTGAGTATCTAGTTCTTGGATTAGCATGTGGATCTCATCACTCTTAATATAATTTTGGTTGGGTTATTTATCACCTTTTTAATTGGGATTGAGATGGGGTTTACCATTCTTAATGTTTTTCAACAAACTTTGTAGTTAAATAAAATATATTCCTTTGTAGTAGGGAAAAATTGGCTTTCCACAAAACATATTAACCATACAGCCTCCACCAGCCATATATGCATGTAGTGGTAGCATTATCTTGTTCATTACTCTCTAGTGTTACATTGCCAGTATATTCCATGTGCTGACCCGTTTCGGACTGCAACGTATCATGTTGCAGACTTTTCAGATGACGAGTAAGGAGCCTTAGGTCGTGGTCTTTCACTCAGTGATGCCGTTGGAGTTGATGGACTCACTTTATCTTCCAAGCCTTCCGCTGTTATCGTATTAGATGGCCTTAAGCCATATTTATTGTAATAAGTTCTCTTTTGAGACATTCGATGTAATAAGTGTGTGATTGCTACTCTGTTATAAATCCTCAAGTACTGTGCGTGTCAGCATTACCGATCTAGGGATGACACTGATGCATAGAGATCAGGCTGTTTGAGGTATGGTCGCTACAATTTTATTGTTAAGAATAGGGAAAAGGCGCTTAAGTGCAAATTAATATTTGGTAATAATCATCCTGAGACTATTACCTTGCCTGCCCCTTCCTTGTTTGATTTATCTGCAGGCAAGTACCTTGTTCCTTTGGAGGCCATTCACGCCTACTAGAACCCTACATTAGCTACAGAGCCAGAGCCAGAACCATAATTTGATCCTCCACGACAGTCTGATTACCAGTGGGATCCGGAGGTGATTGCCAACCAGTGGCAATCTGAGGCTTCTTCACAGTACGACCCCAACTATTACTTTGGATACCCGCCAGGCTAGCCGTGGCCATAGACCAAATTAGGCCAAAAGCCTAAGTTTGGGGGAGTACGTATTTCTCACCGACATTACATTCATGTTCACACACTCATTGCTAGTTGTCGGTGCTCATACTTTTTCATTGTATCATCCATGCCAGTTTATTTTCCTTTTCATGCTTTCTTCTTATGTGTTTAATAAACCTTAAGAAAAACAAAAAAATTAGTTGTAGATTTTAATTAGTTTAATTTCCATGCGTGTAGTAGTAATTAAAAATAAAACCCAAAAAGATTTCTCGTTCTTCTTGTGCTTGTTGGGAGCTTTCCCGTGTAAATAGTTTTATTTCTTTTCTTGTTCTTTGGGGGTCGAGAGGAGAAGACCATAATTAAAATGTTGAAGTGGCTCTCATATGCATTATTGTTGATCTGACAAAAGAGCCCATATTACCTTGTCTTCTCTCTTGAATTGAATGCTTGCAGATTCCAGCTTAGCCCAATGCACGTGCACTATTGTTATCCACACTATTCGGTCGTGCAAGTGAAAGGCAATAATGATGATTATATGATGAACTTATTGAGATGAGAAAAGCTGGTATGAACTCGACCTCTCTTGTTTTTGTAAATATGATTAGTTCATCGTTCCTAATTCAGCCTATTATGAATAAACATGTTTGCAATGACAATTAGAGATTATAGTTGCTTATGCCATGCTTAATTAGCAAGGAGCTTATAATGGTTTACCTTGCGTGCCAACATGCTATTAAAATGGTTGTGATGTGGTATGATAGGGTGGTATCCTCTTTTGAACGATTCGAGTGGCTTGACTTGGCACATGTTCACGCATGTAGTTGAAACAAAATCAACATAGCCTCTACGATATTTATGTTCATGGTGCATTATATCCTACTCATGCTTGCATTCGGTGTTGATTAATTTTAATGCATGTTCATGACTGTTGTCGCTCTCTAGCTGGTCGCTTCCCAGTCTTTTTCTAGCCTTCACCTGTACTAAGCGGGAGTACTGCTTGTGCATCCAATTCCATAAACCCCAAAGTTATTCCATATGAGTCCACCATACCTACCTATATACGGTATCTACCTGCCGTTCCAAGTAAATTTGTATGTGCCAAACTCTAAACCTTCAAATAAACATTCTGTTTTGTATGCTCGAATAGCTCATGTATCAACTAGGGTTGTCCGTATCTTCCATGTTAGGCGGGTTATTCTCAAGAGGAGTGGACTCCGCTCCTCACTCATGAGAAAATGGCTGGTCACCGGGATGCCCAGTCCCATGCTTTATGCAAATCAAATCAAAATAATTGCAAACAAAACTCCCCCGGGACTGTTGTTAGTTGGAGGCACTCGTTGTTTCGAGCAAGCCATGGATTGATGCTTGTTGGTGGAGGGGGAGTATAAACTTTACCATTCTGTTTGGGAACCGCCTATAATGTGTGTAGCATGGAAGATATCGCCATCTCTTGGTTGTTATGTTGACAATGAAAGTATGCCGCTCAAAATATTATTCATATGTATTTCAAAACCGAGCTCTGGCACCTCTACAAATCCCTACTTCCCTCTGCGAAGGGCCTATCTATATACTTTTATGCTGAGTCATCATCCTCTTATTAAAAAGCACCAGTTGGAGAGCACCACTGTCATTTGCATCCATTACTGTTAGTTTACATTGAGTATGACTTGACTGGATCTCTTTTACCATGAATTGCAATGTCTAGTCAGTCCTTGATCTTTAAACGTGCTCTGCATTTATGTTTTGCGGTCTCAGAAAGGGCAAGCGAGATACCATCCTGTTATATCATATTATGATTGTTTTGAGAAAGTGTTGTCATCTGAGATTTATTATTATTGCTCGCTAGTTGATTATGCCATTGATATGAGTAAACATGAGACCTAAATGTTATTGTGAATATGGTTAGTTCATAATCTTTGCTGAAAACTTGAATGCTGGCTCTACATATTTACAACAACAAGAGCAAACAGAGTTTGTAAAAGTTTTTCTTTATCACTTTCAGTTTATCAACTGAATTGCTTGAGGACAAACAAAGGTTTAAGCTTGGTGGAGTTGATACGTCTCCGTCGTATCTACTTTTCCAAACACTTTTGCCCTTGTTTTGGACTCTAACTTGCATGATTTGAACGGAACTAACACGGGCTGACGCTGTTTTCAGCAGAATTGCCATGGTGTTATTTTTGTGCAGAAATAAAAGTTCTCGGAATGACCTGAAAATCAACGAAGAATTATTTTGGAATATATAAAAAATACTGGAAGGAAGATCCACATTAGGGGGGCCTCCACCTGTCCACGAGGGTGGGGGCGCGCCCTACCACCTGGGCGCGCCCCCTGCCTCATGGGCCCCCTGACGCTCCACCGACCTCAACCCTGACTCCATATATTCACTTTCGGGGAGAAAAAACCAGGGAGAAGGATTCATCGCGTTTTACGATATGGAGCCGCCGCCAAGCCCTAAACTCTCTCGGGGGGGCTGATCTGGAGTCCGTTCGGGGCTCCGGAGAGGGGAATCCGTCGCCATCGTCATCATCAACCTTCCTCCATCACCAATTTCATGATGCTCACCGTTGTGCGTGAGTAATTCCATCATAGGCTTGCTAGACGGTGATGGGTTGGATGAGATTTATCATGTAATCAAGTTAGTTTTGTTAGGGTTTGATCCCTAGTATCCACTCTGTTCTAAGATTGATGTTGCTATGACTTTGCTATGCTTAATGCTTGTCACTAGGGCCCGAGTGCCATGATTTCAGATCTGAACCTATTATGTTTTCATCAATATATGTGAGTTCTTGATCCTATCTTGCAAGTCTATAGTCACCTATTATGTGTTATGATCCGTTAACCCTGAAGTGACAATAATCGGGATACTTACCGGTGATGACCGTAGTTTGAGGAGTTCATGTATTCACTATGTGTTAATGCTTTGTTCCGGTACTCTATTAAAAGGAGGCCTTAATATCCCTTAGTTTCCAATAGGACCCCGCGCCACGAGAGGGTAGGATAAAAGATGTCATGCAAGTTCTTTTCCATAAGCATGTATGACTATATTCGGAATACATGCCTACATTATATTGATGAACTGGAGCTAGTTCTGTGTCACCCTAGGTTATGACTATTACATGATGAACCGCATCCGGCATAATTCTCCATCACCGATCCATTGCCTACGAGCTTTCCATATATTGTTCTCCGCTTATTTACTTTTCTGGTGCTATTGTTATCCTCACTATAAAACACCAAAAATATTACTTTTGCTACCATTACCTTTTACCACCGTTACCACTACTATCATATTACTTTGCTACTAAACACTTTGTTGCAGATATTAAGTTTCTAGGTGTGGTTGAATTGACAATTCAGCTGCTAATACTTGAGAATATTCTTTGGCTCCCCTTGTGTCGAATCAATAAATTTGGGTTGAATACTCTACCCTCGAAAACTGTTGCGATCCCCTATACTTGTGGGTTATCAAATAGGTCTCTGATATTTTCTCCTTTTCCAGCCCAGAATTCCAGCTGCCGGCATTCCCCCTCTTCATGTAAACCTTGTACAATAAGAGAGAATAGGCATAAGTATTGTGACATAATGTGTAATAACAGCCCATAATGCAATAAATATCGATATAAAAGCATGATGCAAAATGGATGTATCAACTCCCCCAAGCTTAGACCTTGCTTGTCCTCAAACAGAAGCCGATATCGAAAAATATGTCCACATGTTTAGAGATCGAGGTGTCGATAAAAATAAAATACGGACATGAGAGCATCATGATCATTCTTATAACAACAACTTATATATGTATTGTCATATGATTTCTTATGCTAAAGTAACAATTCATTCACAATTTCAAGTATGAATTAGAAACTTCATTGAAAAGTAACAAACTATAATCTCAGTCACTGAAGCAATTGCAATTTAGCATAACATCAGAAAGAGTCAATATAAGAGCTTTTCAGCAAGTCCGCATACTCAACTATCATTTAGTCTTTCACAATTGCTAACACTCACGCAATATTTATGGGTATGAAGTTTTAATCGGACACAGAGAAAGATAGGGGCTTATAGTTTTTCCTCCCAACCTTTTACCTCAAGGGTAATGTCAACAATAATAGTTCATGAAAACTCACATCCAATTAGCTATATATATTTGGATCTTTCCAACACATTGTGCTTGCCAAAGGATAAAATGTAAAAAGGAAAGGTGAAGATCACCATGACTCTTATATGAAGTAATAGACAAGAATAAAGATAGGCCCTTCACAGAGGGAAGCAGAGGTTGTCATGTGCTTTTATGGTTGGATGCCACTTGTGATATGGACCTTTATTATGCAGTCCGTCGCTTTTATTTCTTCCACATCACAAGATCGTATAAAGCTTATTTTCTCCACACTAATAAATCATACATATTTAGAGAGCATTTTTTATTGCATGCAAAAATGATAACTTACTTGAAGGATCTTACTCAATTCATAGGTAGATATGGTGGACTCTCATGGCAAAACTGGGTTTAGGGATATTTGGAAGCACAAGTAGTATCTCTACTTGGTGCAAAGAATTTGGCTAGCATGAGGGGGAAAGGCAAGCTCAACATGTTGGATGATCCATGAAAATATAATTTATTTCGTATGTAAGCAAACATAACCCATGACGTTGTCTTCCTTGTCCAATATCAACTCTTTAGCATGTCATATTTTAATGAGTGCTCACAATCATAAATGATGTCCAAGATAGTATATTTATATGTGAAAACATCTCTTTCTTTATTACTTCCTATTAATTGCAACAATGACCAAAACTATGTTTGTCAACTCTCAACAACTTTTATTCATCATACTCTTTATATGTGAAGTCATTACTCTCCATAAGATCCATATGATCTCTTTATTTCTTTTTGTTCTTTCTCTTCTCTTTTATTTCTATTCCCTCAAGATCATAGCAAGATGGCAAAGCCCTTGACTCAACACTAATATTTATTATATAGCTCAGGGACTCGATTACATAGAAGGATCATAAAGCAAAACTCAAAACTAGATCGTACTAAAACTTTATTCTACTAGATCAAGATATTACCAAAAGGATCAAACTAAGAAAAACGGTAAAGATAAAAGTGTGATGGTGATACGATACCGGGGCACTCCCCCAAGCTTGGCAGTTGCCAAGGGGAGTGCCCATACCCATGTGTTTATGTCTCCTTCTTCGGGGGTGGTGATGTGATATTCTTGGCGATGATGCCTCTCGGGATATGATTCTCTTCCTCGAGCTTATTGACTTGCTTCTTGAGGTCCATTATTTCCTTACGGAGCTTGCCCGTGACGGCTAAAGCTCCTTTCACCCAAGGATGTTGCATAGCAGCGGGAGAACAAGTAACACTCTTTTTCATATTTTCATAAGAAAGAAATCTAACATTGGAAGGGATGACCGAGTTTGGAATAGTTGAGCTCTGTAGTTCCCCCATCGTGAATCCGGCTCGGAAACAAGAAGTAACTTCTTGATCCTCCTCCATGGAATCTATCCTTTTCAAGTCGGCCTCCATCTCTTCCTCAGTTGATGGACCAAAGTGGCCGGCATCGTTGTTTGCTCTTAGCCCCGGTATCGGATGAGACACCCGACTCTCCTCGACTGACTCTTGAGAAGACATCTTGCTCCAAATATGCAGCAGAAACAACTCGAAACAAAAATAGAGGATGTTTGCATGGTACGGTGGTCAAAACCTTCGGGAGATTATATAATGATTTTTTTACCGACCAAAAGAAGTATCGTGCAGGAAAATGGAGTCCGGAGAGCACACGAGGTGCCCACGAGGCAGGGGCGCCCAGGGGTAGAGCGCGCCCTCCACCCTCATGGACGCCTCGTGTCCTTCCCGGACTACTTCTTATTTTCCTATTTTCTTAAATATTCCAAAATGAAGAAAAATTTCTATTAGAACTGTTTTGAAGTCGGTTTACTTACCGTACCACATACCTCTTCCTTTTCAGAGTCTGAAACGTTCTGCAAAGTGTCCCTAATGTATTCCTCCGAGGTTACGGTTTCAATAACATTAGTTTCAACATTTATGGGATTACCTGAGATATAATGTTTGATTCTTTGACCGTTCACCACCCTCAGATTTGTGCCTTCGAAGTTGTTGATTTTTATGGCACCGGAATGATAGACCTCCTCGATGACGTAAGGACCTTCCCATTTAGAGAGGAGTTTCCTACAAAAAATCTTAAATGAGAGTTGTATAACAATACATAATCACCTACATTAAACTCACGTTTTTGTATCTTTTTTCATGCCATCTTTTAACTTTTTATTTAAACAGTTTGGCATTCTCATAAGCCTGGGTTCTCCATTCATCAAGTGAGCTAATGTCAAAAGTCCTCTTCTCACCGGCAAGTTTGAAATCATAATTGAGCTCTTTAATGGCCCAATATGCCTTATGTTCTAGTTCAAGAGGTAGGTGACATGCTTTACCATAGACCATTTTATACGAAGACATACCCATAGGATTTTTATATGCAGTTCTATAGGCCCATAATGCATCATCAAGTTTCTTGGACCAATTCTTTCTAGATATATTAACAGTCTTTTGCAAAATCAATTTAAGCTCCCTATTACTCAGTTCTACTTGACCACTAGACTGTGGATGATATGTAGATGCAATTCTATGATTAACAGCATACTTAGCAAGCATTTTACGAAAGGCACCGTGAATAAAATGTGAACCACCATCAGTCATTAAGTATCTAGGGACTCCAAACCTCGAAAAAGTTACTTCTTTAAGCATCTTAATAGAGGTGTTATGATCAGTACTACTAGTTGGAATAACTTCTACCCACTTAGTAACGTAATTAACAACAACTAAAATATGTGTATATCCATTAGAGGAAGGAAACGGTCCCATATAATCGAAGCCCCAAACATCAAATGGTTCAATAACAAGTGAATAATTCATAGGCATTTCTTGACGTCTGCTAATATTTCCAATTCTTTGACATTCATCACAAGACAAGACAAACTTACAGACATCCTTGAAGAGAGTAGGCCAATAAAAACCGGATTGCAGTACCTTATGTGCAGTTTTATCTCCAGCATGGTGTCCTCCATAAGACTCGGAATGACACTTGCGTAGGATCTGTTCCTGTTCATGCTCAGGTACACAACGTCTAATAACACCATCTACTCCTTTATAAAGGTGTGGGTCATCCCAAAAGTAATGTCTTAAATCATAGAAGAACTTTTTCTTTTGCTGGTATGTGAAACTAGGTGGTATGAATTTAGCAACTATATAATTAGCATAATCAGCATACCATGGAGGAGTAGAGAAGCATTTATGACAGCTAGTTGTTCATCAGGAAAGCTATCATCAATAGGTAGTGGGTCATCAAGAACATTCTCTAACCTAGACAAGTTGTCTGCAACGGGGTTCTCAGCTCCCTTTCTATCAATAATATGCAAATCAAATTCTTGTAGCAAGAGAACCCATCTAATAAGTCTAGGTTTAGCATCTTTCTTTTCCATAAGATATTTAATGGCAGCATGATCAGTGTGAACAGTTACCTTAGAATCAACAATATAAGGTCTAAACTTATCAAAAGCAAATACAACTGCTAAAAATGATTTTTCAGTAGTAGCGTCATTTCTTTGGGCACTGTCTAGAGTTTTACTAGCATATTGGATAACATTTAATTTCTTATCAACTCTTTGTCCTAGAACAGCCCCTACAACATAATCACTAGCATCACACATAATTTCAAATGGTAAATTCCAATCAGGAGGCTGAACAATAGGTGCAGAAATCAAAGCTTTCTTAAGTATTTCAAATGCTTCTACACAATCATCATCAAAGACAAAAGGAACATATTTTTGTAAGAGATTGGTCAGAGGCCTGGAAATTTTTGACAAGTCTTTAATGAACCTCATATATAAACCAGCATGACCAAGGAAACTTCTTATACCTTTGATGTCCTTAGGACACGGCATCTTTTCAATAGCATCAACCTTATCTTTATCAACTTCAATACCTCTTTCACAAATTTTATGCCCCAAGACAATACCTTCATTAACCATAAAGTGGAACTTCTCCCAATTCAAGACAAGATTAGTTTCTTCACATCTCTGCAAGACTCGGTCAAGGTTGCTTAAGCAATCATCAAAAGAAGTCCCATATATAGAGAAATCATCCATGAAAACCTCAACAATCTTTTCACAAAAGTCATAGAATATAGCAGTCATACATCTTTGAAAGGTAGCAGGTGCATTGCATAAACCAAAAGGCATACGTCTATAAGAAAAGGTACCAGAAGGGCAAGTGAAAGTTGTCTTTTCTTGATCCTCTTTTAACACAAGTATTTGAGAGAAACCAGAATAACCATCTAGAAAGCAAAAATGTGTATGTTTGGATAATCTTTCTAGCATTTGATCAATAAAAGGTAAAGGGTAATGATCCATTTTAGTAGCTTTATTTAATTTGCGTAAATCAATTACCATTCTATAACCTGTAACAATTCTTTGTGGGATCAATTCATCTTTATCATTAGGAACAACAGTAATACCTCCCTTCTTAGGGACACAATGGACAGGACTTACCCACTGACTATCAGCAACGGGATAAATTATACCTGCCTCCAGAAGCTTTAGTATTTCTTTTGTTACCACTTCTTTCATCTTAGCATTTAAACGTCGTTGGTGATCAACAACCGGTTTCGCGTCTTCCTTCAATTTTATTTTGTGCTGGCATAGAGTGGGACTAATGCCCTTAAGATCATCAAGAGTATATCCAATAGTAGCAAGGTGCTTTTTTAGAGTTTTCAATATTTCTTTTCTTCATGCTCTGAAAGGTTAGCACTAATAATAACAGGATATATCTCTTTCTCATCAAGATAAGCATATTTAAGAGTATCGGGTGAAGATTTAAGCTCAAACACAGGATCACCCTTGGGTGGAGGAGGATCCCCTAGAATTTCAACAGGCAAGTTGTGTTTCAAAATAGGTCCCTGTTTAAAGAATACTTCATCTATTTCCCTTCTTTCATTCATAAACATATCATTTTCATGGTCAAGCAAATATTGTTCTAAAGGATCATTAGGAGGCACGGCAATAGAAGAAAGACCAATAATTTCATCTTTACTAGGCAATTCTTTATCATGGGGTTGTCTACGAAATTTAGCAAAATTAAACGCATGAGACATATCCCCCAAACCAATAGTAACAACATCCTTTTTGCAGTCTATCTTAGCATTAACAGTATTCAAGAAGGGTCTACCCAATATAATGGGACAGAAGTTATCTTGGGGGGAACCAATAACAAGAAAATCAACAGGATATTTAACTTTCCCACACAAGACTTCAACATCTCTAACAATCCCAACTGGTGAAATAGTGTCTCTATTGGCAAGCTTAATTGTAACATCAATTTCCTCTATCTCAGTAGGTGCAATATCATGCATAATGCCTTTGTATAAGGAATGAGGTATTGCACTTGCACTAGCACCCATATCACATAAGCCATGATAGCAATGATCTCCTATTTTAACAGAAATAACAGGCATGCCTACAACAGGTCTATGTTTATTTTTAGTATCGGGTCTAGCAATTCTAGCAGCTTCATCACAGAAGTAAATAACATGCCCATCAATATTATCGGCCAAGAGATCTTCAACCATAGCAACACTAGGTTCAACTTTAATTTGCTCAGAGGGAGTAGGTGTTCTAGTATTACTCTTATGAACCACAATTGAAGCTTTAGCATGATCCTTTATTCTAACAGGGAAAGGTGGTTTCTCAATATAAGCAGTAGGAACAATAGAATCATTATAAGTGATAGTCTTTTCTTCAACTTTAATAGGTGCAACTACTTTTACTTCAATGGTTAAACCACTTCTCCTTAGGGAGATCAACATGAGTAGCAAAGGATTCATAGAAGGAAGCTACTATCTCAGAGTCAAGTCCATATTTAGTGCTAAATTCACGAAAGGCATCGGTATCCATAAAAAGATTTAACACAATCAAACTTTGGGGTTATAACTGACTCCTTACCTTCGTCGAGATCCCAATCTTCAGAGTTGTGTTTAATTCTTTCCAATAAATCCCATTTGAATTCAATAGTCTTCATCATAAAAGAGCCAGTACAAGAAGTATCGAGCATGGAGCGATTATCGAGAGAAAGTTGAGCATAAAAATTTTGAATAATAATTTCTCTTGAGAGCTCATGATTGGGGCATGAATATAACATTGACTTAAGCCTCCCCCAAGCTTGAGCGATGATTTCTCCTTCGCGAGGCCAAAAATTATATATATAATTACAATCACGATGAACAATATGCATAGGATAAAACTTCTGATGAAATTCCAATTTTAATCGGTCGTAGTTCCATGATCCCATATCATCACATAGCCTAAACCATGTCAATGCCTTTCCCTTCAAAGATAAAGGGAAGACCTTCTTCTTGATAACATCCTCAGGCATACCTGCAAGTTTAAATAATCCACAAACTTCATCCACATAGATTAGGTGCAAATCGGGATGCAATGTTCCATCTCCTGTAAAAGGATTAGCTAGCAGTTTCTCTATCATACCCGAAGGAATTTCAAAGTAAACATTTTCAGTAGGTTCAATAGGTTGAGGAGCAACTCTTTGCTCTACTGGTCGGGGTGAAGATACCCCGAACAAGCCCCTCAAAGGATTATGTTCCATAGTAACAAGTGACAGTAAATTTCAGCACACTATATAAATTTTCCTTAACAAATTCCACCAACCAAAGGCGCTTCACTCCCCGGCAACGGCGCCATAAAAGAGTCTTGATGACCCACAAGTATAGGGGATCTATCATAGTCCTTTCGATAAGTAAGAGTGTCAAACCCAATGAGGAGGAGAAGGAAATGACAAGCGGTTTTCAATAAGGTATTCTCTGCAAGCACTGAAATTATCGGTAACAGATAGTTTTGTGATAAGGTAATTTGTAACGGGTAACAAGTAATAAAAGTAAATAAGGTGCAGAAAGATGGCCCAATCCTTTTTGTAGCAAAGAACAAGCCTGGAAAAACTCTTATATAAAGGAAAACGCTCCCGAGGACACATGGGAAATATCGTCAAGCTAGTTTTCATCACGTTCATATGATTCGCGTTCGGTACTTTGATAATTTGATATGTGGGTGGACCGGTGCTTGGGTACTGCCCTTCCTTGGACAAGCATCTTACTTATGATTAACCCCTCTTGCAAGCATCCGCAACTACAAAAGAAGTATTAAGGTAAACCTAACCATAGCATGAAACATATGGATCCGAATCAGCCCCTTACGAAGCAACTCATAAACTAGGGTTTAAGCTTGTATCACTCTAGCAACCCATCATCTACTTATTACTTCCCAATGCCTTCCCCTAGGCTCAAATAATGGTGAAGTGTCATGTAGTCGACGTTCACATGACACCACTAGAGGAAAGACAACATACATCTCATCAAAATATCGAACGAATACGAAATTCACATGACTACTTATAGCAAGACTTCTCCCATGTCCTCAGGAACGAACGTAACTACTCACAAATCATATTCATGTGCAAAATCAGAGGGATACTAATAAGCATAAAGGATCTGCGCATATGATCTTCCACCGAATAAACCAACTAGCATCAACTACAAGGAGTAATCAACACTACTAGCAACCCACAGGTACCAATCTGAGGTTTTGGGACAAAGATTGGATACAAGAGATGAACTAGGGTTTGAGATGAGATGGTGCTTGTGAAGATGTTGATGGAGATTGACCCCCTCCCGATGAGAGGATCGATGGTGACGATTTCCCCTCCCGAAGGGAAGTTTCCCTGGCAGAACAGCTCCGCCGGAGCCCTAGATTGGTTCCGCCAAGGTTCCGCCTTGTGGCAGCGGAGTTTCGTCCTGTGAGCTTTCTTATGTTTTTTTCTAGGGCAAAAGACCTTATATAGCAGAATATGGACACCGGAGGCCTGCCATGGGGCCCACGAGGCAGGGGGCGCGCCTAGGGGGTAGGGCGCGCCCCCACCCTCATGGATGGTGGGTGGCCCCCCTCTGGTACTTCCTTCGCCCAATATTTTCATATATTCTGAAATGTGCTCCCGTGAAGTTTCAGGACTTTTGGAGTTGTGCAGAATAGGTCTCTAATATTTGCTCCTTTTCCAGCCTAGAATTCCAGCTACTGGCATTCCCCCTCTTCATGTAAACCTTGTAAAATAAGAGAGAATAGGTATAAGTATTGTGACATAATGTTTAATAATATCCCATAATGCAATAAATATCGATATAAAAGCATGATGCAAAATGGACGTATCAGTAACAAATCCTGACAATCCAGCAAATCACGTTCAAAAGGAAGGAAGGAATCAATCAATCAAAAGGAATGAATCACTCACGTTAGTATTTGGTAACAAACTATAATTTAAAAGAAAGGAATCAATCACGTTTGTAATTGTTGGTGCAATGGTAGACCCCTTATGTTTTGGAGTTTGTTGACATAAACAGTTTGGGACTTATGTGTTTGCTAGTGCACACAGAGTAACAGGTCCCTGAAGTATCAAGGAGTTTGATGCAAACGACGAAGATAATCTCCTTGCGTGGCAGCGAAGGTTATCACCAAAGGTAAAGCTAACAAGAGTGACTCCTAAAAATTGCTGAAGTTTAAGCAATTGGTTCAGTGCTTGTTCGAAGCAAATGATTGTGCTCGAGGAAGAATGAAGATGAGATGAAGACGTAGTATTTATTTTGTTGTTCTTCTTCTTTCATTGAGTCATAGGACCACCGTACTACAAAGAGGAGTGTAGCATTTGAAGCTTTGATTCTCTGATGCTAAACCCAAAACCTATGAAAGATCTGAGAGAAATCTCTTTGTGCTCCGAGCAAATACTTGACAGATTTGACTCGGACCGAGGAGTTAGCATTACTTGTTCTTCAAGTAATGTTACCGTTGCTCCAAAATCTGGCCGTTGTGAATGTGTCGGTTGGCCATTGGCTGGACCTCGTGTCCAAAATGATCATTTCCCATCTGGAAGGCCCGCGCCGGCTTTGTCTGGTGGCTGCTCCAATTGATTCTAAGAAGATTGTTGAGCAACCCACTCACCGAGCAATTTGATTTTAAAATCCACCGAGAGAAAAACCCTAGAGCCAAAGAATTAGATAGTGGTTCATCATCAATGGAATCTAAGTTTGGTACGCTCCGCCTATTACTCTTGAGAGCTGCAAACTCTCTAGGAGTTATGTGTCAATTTCTTCAGAGACCAAGAGTGATTGTGGTTCTCAAAGAAGAAGTCTATAAATGAAGGAAATATTCCCTTGAGGCAATAATAAAGTTATTATTTATTTCCTTATATCATGATAAATGTTTATTATTCATGCTAGAATTGTATTAACCGAAAACTTAGTACATGTGTGAATACATAGACAAACTGAGTGTCACTATATGCCTCTACTTGACTAGCTCGTTAATCAAAGATGGTTAAGTTTCCTAGCCATGGACAAGAGTTGTCATTTGATGAACGGGATCACATCATTAGAGAATGATGTGATTGACTTGACCCATCTGTTAGCTTAGCACGATGATCATTTAGTTTGTTGCTATTGCTTTCTTCATAACTTATACATGTTCCTATGACTCTGAGATTATGCAACTCCCGGATACCGGAGGAACACTTAGTGTGCTATCAAACGTCACAACGTAACTGGGTGACTATAAAGATGCTATACAAGTGTCTCTGATGGTGTTTGTTGAGTTGGTATAGACTGAGACCGTGTATCGGAGAGGTATCTCTGGGCCCTCTCGGTAATGCACATCACTATAAGCCTTGCAAGCAATGTGACTAATGAGTTAGTTACGGGATGTTGCATTACGGAACGAGTAAAGAGACTTGCCGGTAACGAGATTGAACTAGGTATTGAGATACCGACGATCGAATCTCGGGCAAGTAACATAGCAATGACAAAGGGAAGAATGTATGTTGTTATGTGGTTTGACCGATAAAGATCTTCGTAGAATATGTAGGAGCCAATATGAGCATCTAGGTTCCGCTATTGGTTATTGACCGGATATGAGTCTCGGTCATGTCTACATAGTTCTCGAACCAGTAGGGTCTCCACGCTTAACGTTCGATGACGATCGATATTATGAGTTTATGTGTTTTGATATACTGAAGGTTGTTCGGAGTCCCGGATGAGATCACGGACATGACGAGGAGTCTCAAAATGGTCGAGACATAAAGATTGATATATTGGAAGGTTATACTCGGACACCGGAAAGGTACCGGGGGTCATCGGATAAATACTCGAGTACCGGGGAGTTACCGGAACCCCCCGGGGGTCAATGGGCCTTCATGGGCCTTAGTGGAAATAGAGTGCAGCAAGGGAGCTGTGGGCGCGCCCCCTAGGTCCAAACCGAATTGGTTTAGGGCTTGGGGGGCGGCCCCCTCTTTCCTTCTCCCCTCCTCATCTTTCCTTCCCCTCCTAGTTGGACTAGGAAAGGGGGAACCTACTCCTAGTAGGAGTAGGATTCCCCCCTTAGGACGCACCCTATGAGGCCGCCGGCCCCCTCCCCTTGCTCCTTTACATACGGGGGCAGGGGGCACCCTAGGACACACAAGTTGACATTGTTTAGCCGTGTGCGGTGCCCCCCTCCACCATAATCCACCTCGGTCATATCGTTGCAGTGCTTAGGCGAAGTCCTGCGCCGGTAGCTTCATCATCACCGTCATCACGCCGTCGTGCTGACGAAACTCTCCCTCGACACTCAACTAGGTCTAGAGTTCGCGGGACGTCACCGAGCTGAATGTGTGCAGATCGCGGAGGTGCCGTACCTTCGGTGCTAGGATCGATCGGATCGTGAAGACGTACGACTACATCAACCGCGTTGTCATAACGCTTCCGCTTACGGTCACGAGGGTACATGGACAACACTCCCCCCTCTCGTTGCTATGCAACACCTAGATAGATCTTGCATGTGCGTAGAAAAATTTGAAATTACTGCGTTCCCCAACAGTAAAGGTTCGGAGATCGCCTTAAGTATCTACCATGAGTGATCGTCATCAGTTGACAAATCGATTGTTGAGGAGAATAGGGTGAAGATAGTTTATCTTCTGTGTTAAGTCACAACCCCTCTAACCAGACGTAGTCCTTGTGCAGAAGGACGAACTGGTCGAACAAATACCTTGTCGCCATTGAGCATCTTCGGTTATCTCTATCACTCATGTTTACCTTCAATGCATTTTCATTCGTATGATTTACATCAATGCATGCTTTAGTTTCCTTTCGGTACTCTTTGTTAGTTCATCATAGTTTGTTTTTCATTCATTCTGCTGCTGGTTTTTTGAGAGATTTAAGTTTTTCAAAGAAAATTTAAAACTCTCATTCACCCTCCACCTCTGGAGACATACTTCGTTCCTACCATAATTAATACCAAATCAATACAGAAAAGGCTATTTGGTAATCACGTCTATGCCTTCTTTCGTCCAGCCCTTCACTCCTCGGCTCCATGGCCCCACGCACGAGATTCACCACTGATTGACACACGTCTCCTTGGCTCTGAAGCACATCCCCTCACTGGTTGTCGGCGCCTCCATCCCCGGCACTCCCAGCCGACGATGTAGGTCGTCACCACCATCCCTTCGAAGAACAGTGTCACCATGGTTGCCGCCACCTCCATCTCCCGCACGCTCGGCCGCTGCTGCGGGTCGGGGAGGCCGAGGGTGATGTGCAACCGGAGTTTCATCTATTCGTTTCCAATCTTTTATAAGAAAGCGGAGTGCATATATTTGTTTGTTTTTACTGTGTGTAGGGCTTGAGATAAATACAAGATCCCTTCAGAAGGTGAAAGGCAGAAATATCAGCTTTTTTATGCCTGATGATCACCATCAACACTATTACATTGCCGCTGATCATTAATTGTGTGTTTTTAAGTATGAATGATTTATTTTATGAGTATGCAATGCAAGAGATGGACACGGCCAGACATACACGCCATGCAAATGCCCTACGGATTTGACCGGACCTGAGCATATCCATCAACAACATCGACAGTGAGCAGTACTCTATCCAGCTAAAAAGACCATTCTCTCAGGTTCAATCATTCCACTTTCTTATGCGACTCTGAATGCTCCTTGTTTCTTGCTATCCGGGCAATGCATTCAAGTGTTTGATTAATTGTAATGTGCCAAGATTTAAAATCTATAGAAGAGTTTTTCTTCGGAATTTCTTTATCAAATATTAAAACCGCAAATCACGTAACAATGCAAGTGCTTTACGGATAGATGAGTTGCAAAAATATGAACAATGTTGACCAAAAGAATGCAGTGCTGCACCTTCTTATTAGACTTTCACCATCACATGCAGTCCTAACGCTAATTGTGATGCCATCACTCCTTCTGTAATTAGACTATGGCACTAATCCTTTGGTTTACAAATAGGAGAGTAAAGTTTCCACATAACTTCGTCTATGTGTTTCCTATAAAAAAAATTGTTTGCCATTGTGGAGCCAGCTCTGTACCAGCCTTAATCAATTGTTCTCGACTTCTGGCTTAGCGGACTGCCAATACAAAATCAACGATCGTGTTGGAGCAGGAAAGTTATATGACATATTGGATAATTTAAATTTTTTAGTTCATCGCAACGCACACGTATTATAGTGGATGACGAACAAAGAAGAATAATGAATTTATCTTTTCAGTAAAATAGAATCAACTACGTCGTTTAAAATAACAATAACATCATATAATTGCTGTTTTCCGTTGCAACACACAGACATTTAGCTAGTAACTAATTAAGGCTACACTTTTTTACATGATTTTTTATCTATTCATTATCAATTATGACAGTACAACAAACACTAAAACTAATAAAAATTACATCCAGATCTGTAGACTATCTAGCGACGACTACGAGGACTTAAGCAAGCCGAAGGCGCACTGATGTCATCACTCCTCCCTCGCTGGAGCCGGACAAAACTTGTAGTAGTAGATAGTTGGTAAGTTGTCGCGCTAAAGCCCTATAGGACCATAGCAACAGAATTGCAACTGTCGTCAATGAAGTGAAGTGTACATCAGAAAGATTCAACTTAAAGATACACAAACATAGACGAATCCTGCAAGATCCGCTAGAAACATACCTCCACGTGCTCTTCGACGATGCTTGGACGGGGGCTAGGCGGGGACAAGCTTATCCCATCTTCATGAAGCCGCCACCACCTCGTCTTCTTGAGCAGGACGCAAACCATAAACAGAAACAAAAGACATCTAAAAAATAGAGGAGGCCCTCCCGTCAGCAAGTGCTTAGGTCCACCACGGCTCCATGGCCTAAGGCCGTAGGAGACAAAGGTAGATCTGTGGCGCCGCCCACAGGAGGCTAGAAAACCTAGTTGCCTTGCACTCGCGCTAGCAAATGGGTACGAGTATGTCCGCAGGCGTGAAGCGATATATAAAGATCACTCTCACCTTCTCAGACACTAACAAGTGGCACACATGCTTGGGAGTTTTCCTTTTTTGGTAGATTCGTTGGTTCAAAACGTTTATTTCTTGAACCGTGCGTCCAAATTAGAAATTATTTTCACCATTGGATTTCCCTCGTCGAGATCTTCGATACTAGTTAATAGGTCGACAAAAAAATCATGAAAAAAACGGTAGAGAAAAATCCAAAGCCGGAAGCATGTTTTTTATTCTTTCATTTTTCTCCCTTTCCAAAAAGCAAAGCAAATCTGTGCCTCTCAAGGAAGCAAAAAATATTTTTTTCCTTTCGAAGTGACACGGCTATGCTTCTCACAAAAGCAAATGTGTGCCTCCACGAGAAACAAATATATGCCTCTTGTGGAAAAAAAAATGTGTTTTTTAGGATTTCCAATAGGCACTTCTCGCAGAAGCATATATGTGCCTTTCGTGGAAGCAAAAAAACAAGTTTTTTTTCCTTTCCAAGATGCATAGTTGTGCTTCTCGCGGAAACAAATCTGTGCATCCACGAGAAGCAAATTTATACCTCTCATGAAAGTAAAAAAAACACATTTTATTTTCTTTTTCAAGAGGCAAAGCTGTGCTTTTCGCTGAAGCAAATCTGTGCTTACAGGAGAAGCAAACCTATGTCTCTCGTGAAAGCAAAAAAAAACGTGTTTTCCCTTTTCAATAGGCACAATTGTGCTTCTCGCGGAAGTAAATATGTGCCTTCACGAAAAGCAAATTTGTGTCGTTCATGAAAAAAATACATGTTTTCTCTTTCCAAGAGGCACATATATGCTTCTCACGGAAGCAAATATGTGCCTCCACGAGAAACAAATTTGTTCTTCTTGTGGAAATATAATTTTTTTTTGTAGAAAGATAAATTTTCAAAATAAATCTCCAAACCTATAAAAACCGGGCAAAAACCAAAAACACGTACAGAAAAATTAAAAAAATCCTAAGGGAGCATCCAGCACACGACATGTGGTGCCGGCTAGACGAACTACTTGGCACACTCTCAACCCACCAAAGTGGCCTTTGTGGGGCCCCCACTAGAGGTACCCCTTATTTAGTGGCTCTCGATTTGAGAGGTATGATGCGCTCCCTGTGGATGCTCATTAGCGGGTCGGCTAGTATAGCTACTAGTGAGCGTTCTCGTGCGAAGGTTGTATAAAGGTTCAGAATTTTTTATCCGATTTTGGGAAGCTTATGGTCTGGGTTTCTCTTGTTGTTTTTTCTCTTTGCGAATTATTTTGCTTTTAGTTTCTGCTTCTTTTTTTCCTGTCTTCGTTTTCTTTCATTCTTTGCTTTTCAAATTTGTGAATTTTAGAATTGGGCGGACATTATTTGAGTCCATAACTTAAGAAAAACCAAGACCATTATTTGCATTAATGAACTTGTTTAGAATTTTGTGAAATTTTTTTAATTTGAGATTTTTTATTTATTGAACAATTTTAGTTCATAGACATCATTTGTATTCATGATAATGCTTTTTTTGTTACCAGATATATTCAGAATTCACAAATATTATTTGAAATTTTGGACTTAAATTAATTTCACAAATATGTATCAAATTCGTGAATATTGTTCGCATCAACTAGCATTTATCAAATAAAAAATGTCCTTGATTTTGAAACAAAAATCACATATTCAAAATATATTCATGAATCTGAAACAATGTTCTCGAATTTTAGAAATGTTAGTGTTTTTTTATAAAATATGCAAAAAAGAATTAAAATGTGTGCAAATTTCAGAAAATGTTCCCAAATTTCAAAAGAAGTTCACCAATTCAAAAAAATGCTAATTCAAAAAATGTTCATGCATTTAAAAAATGTTTTATTGAAAACAGAAAAAAAAAGTTCATGACTCTCAAAAGGTTTTCCCAAAATTTATAAAATGTTGTCGATTCAAAGCATATTCATGATTTATAAAAATGTTCATGAATCTGTAAAACATGTTCATGATTTCACAAAATGTTCGCATATTTCCAAAACATGTTCATGATTTGACTATTTGAAAAAATCTAGACCTGTCTAACAAAACCGGTTATCGGTTTTCTCATAGATTAGAAAAGAGTTTCATGAAATCAAAGTATGTTGATGAATTTAGCAATTGAAAAAGGGATCATGAATTCAGAAAATGTTTCCAACATTAGTAAACAAAATCATAAATTGTTTTTAAAAATCACAGATTTTAAAAAAACAGTCATTAGATTATATTTGCAAATTATTACAATGTTGACGAATTAAATATTCATGAAAATTGGGAATTTACTATTCTTGTCTTTATAACATGTTCAAAAATAAATAAAAATATTCATGGCTTTGAAAAATGATCACCAAATTTAAAATGAAAAGAGGAGAAATATAATCAAAAATGAAAAGTAAAGCAGTAAAAAAGCAAAGAAAAACTTCTGGAACGTTCAGAAAACCAGGTGGGGAGTCCTTAACAGTTTTTCTTTTAGAAAAATGTCCTCAACAGGTAACTATGCATCTATTATACTATAGAAAAAGTGCGTCAACCGAGGCCAATCTACCATACGAACAATGCTAGCGGGAGAGGTGCACTCTTATGTCAAATGGACCGTATTTTCCTTTAGAAAGGACACTTAAAAGACATATTATATTTGATAAACATATATAAAAGATATAATCAACGCAATGAAAAGGCAATTGGATGCACAACCCAAGTAAAAAAAATAAAATTACATTAAAAATCATACTAACATCCTTCTTCTTCCGATTGTTCGTCGCCTGTCGAAGATTAAAATTGCACTGAATCAACAATAACTACAAACGCCCTTATCATACCAGGCTTTGAAGGTCACATTAGGCACTTTGCCCGTTGAGACAAGATATAGAATCACTAATGCAACATTGGTCGTTACATCACCCCACGTAGTACAAGCTTACAATTCATCACCACCACTCCATAGGGTTAGAGAAACCGGACGATGGCGCAAAATAAAATGGAAGAAGATGTTGAAGTCGCCGCACCAATAGCCAGCCAATAGCTCTTGTTGAAATACACACGAACTACCAAGATTTGAAAAGAGCCAACAGATCTATGGATACGAACTCTTACAGGCTCTTCGTCAGTGTCGGGGCGAACGTCGTCGAGGTAGGGAGAGACCAGAGAGACCTTATTCCAACACGTCATCGCCACCACCATCTCGTCAATGTCGTCATGGAACAAAAACTTAAGATACAACACGGATGTGAAATACCATTTGCCGCAATGAGAAAAGTAAAATGAGATTTGTTTTTGTTTTATTTTGCGAAGGGTAGTGGGCTGTGATTGTTTGAAGGGGGGTACTGGGCGGATTGATCAAGTTGTATTATTTCGACAATCATTTTATTTTGGGCCATATGTTCTGTTTCCTACTTGCGTATGGTCCAATACAGCCTTTGGATCATCGTCAATCAGAGCGGTGGATTGAATAGGGAGAATAAACTGGGGTACTCAAGTAAATGTAACCCAGTGACTAAAATTTATGGCACCAGTCACACATATTCACAATTACCATCAAAGGAAACTGACATACCTAAAAAAATAAATAAATAATCAAAGGAACCTGGCTCGCTGTTACACTTTGGGTACGAAACCTCTAGTTCTGTTGGCTCACAGTCCGGGGCAGCAGACAACAACTGATGTTGATGTGTACATAGCGGTAACTCCTTTTTCCTAACAAAAAAGGTTAATAATTTGACGTCCCGCCCACTATAGAGCCGTGCTCTTTATACTGAACTAAAGTGTGCTGCTA
The DNA here is from genome assembly GCF_018294505.1 of Triticum aestivum. NCBI lineage: Eukaryota > Viridiplantae > Streptophyta > Magnoliopsida > Poales > Poaceae > Triticum > Triticum aestivum. The sequence continues at coordinate 595,849,740 of NC_057800.1, read as the reverse complement.
CTCAGATCGAAGTAATTGCCATGCTCCTGTAGTATATCTACAGGTTGGTGGTTGTCGGACCATCTAACAAGCCAAAGTAGGAGTGTAACAGTGAATCGTCTGACTTTGCGGTGTTCTTACTGCTTAAGCTTCGTACTATACTGTCTGGTTTAGCGGCACAGTGGTACCACTAGTCACTGATATACTCACAGCACATAAGGCACGGATCGAGGACAGATACTTCATGCCCGCACCCAACTGGCCACTGGCGTCGGATGTGGCCTACAGACCGATTCGAGGCAAAACGTGAATCTGAAGGCGTGCATGCAAAAGCAGCACTAGTACATTCACCTCCCATGCACACCTTAACACAAGTCCCGTTCCTGACGGAAGGGCTTCAACCACTGTCGCCTAGTGTGTGAAGTTACATTCAGTTAAGCTCAGCAACGAAACGCGACAAAGCATCGCCTATCTAGCTGGTACCCAACTCCCTAGCAGGTCAAGGTGATCCGTGACCAGTGGGTAGATCTATCAATCTTAACGTACGATTGTCACTAGTCAACTCAGCCAAGGCCAGTAAACCGAGCGCTAAAGCTAGCTACTTGACCCTTGGGCCACAAGCAAATGAACTGTAATGATTCATCAATCGACTAGCCATCTACTGCACCTACCAAATTTGTCCGGAAGGGTGTCTGACTTGAGAAACTTACGAGCAACGGAACAAGTACGACGTACTACGACATGATTTTGTTGAGGAATCACAGACAACTTCACTAGCGCCATTGCTGTTTGTGATTTCGATGGCATATCCGTCGGTGGCAGCACGTACGGGGCGTTCCCTTCTGCCGAACGATCCCAAGCCGGAGAGAGCTTCAAGTTGCCCATGCCCCATGGCGACGTCGCGGCGAACTCTTCAATGATTTGGCCGTTGGTTTCCCATTTATGTACGCAGATTCCAGTTCGCGCCAAATCTTCACCGGGGCCCACGTGTCTACAGTACGTACGTAGACCGGAGAACGATGCTCTACTGGTTTGCCTGGTCTGAACTTTGAGTGCGTACAGCGTACTTGTCGCCTAGGTAAACAGGGCGTGTATCAGACAGTGTATGCAAGATTGCAACTAGGGAAGAGACACGATACGATGTTTAGATTTACTGCCGCCTACTGTGCTCCATCGGAATGGAAGGATAAGAACATGCCATCAGATCGACGTGAAGATATATTAGTGGGTGTGTGCTTGCCTGTGCTGCCTCAATCGTGAACAGACGACGATCTTGACTTCTTGATCAGTGCTAGGTAGCGCTGTGTTGTCTGTTGTGTGGGTTTTCTTAAATTTACTAACATTTTTTTCTTTGTAATGCAACGGCAAGAGGTCTTGTCTAGCTGGTCCGTTTCGGCAAAAAAAAAAAGAACTCTTGTCTGGATAAGTAAAATTCAGAAGCAAGTTACTCCCTTCGTTCGGAATTACTTGTCTCGAAAATGAATGTAAGTTCTAGATACATTCATTTCCGAAACAAGTAATTCCGAACGGAAAGAGTACATATGTACCTCTGCGGCTCTGTTCGCGAAATAAGTAAATTTCGAAGACAAGTTTTCTGGCGGGGCGCTGTCAAGGCTACTGGTTGCGGCGGGGACATGGTATGGGCTAAGCTCGTACACGTGCAATCACTAGCCGAAAATTGACGTGAAAGAGTCTTTCACTAGTACAGGCTTGTAGGCCGCATTGTCGCTTATATAATGATCTACAGTAACATGCAGGGGCAGTGTCTGGGACTAGAAAGCTACTTTTATTCAATGGGAAGAGCTACCGAGTTGGACCAGCACTGCACGATCGATGTGATGGGATTAATTCGTTGCACAAACGCGGGACCGTTTTGCAGCCATTCTGCATGGAAAAAACCTACGTGGGTGCATGTCACGGCTGAATATAAACGAACCTACTGCCCTGTGTACGGAGAAGAACTTACCGGAAATATCTACTTCTACTCCATTCATAAATACTCCCTACAAACATATATAACTAGATGATACCCTGCAATTTTCAATAAGATTTGGTCGTATGAAACATTTGGATCAATAACATATAAGAAAACTATAAATACATATTATATATTGTATTGGATTATTGTATAGTCACGAAATATTTATTGAATATAGGTAGTACACTATAATGAACTTTGATGAGGTGACATGTGTGCATGTCTTACTTGTGCATGTTGAAATAAATAGAATTGGTGGGAAACAACTAATAAAATGAAAAATAATTCTCATGCATGTTGTAGTGGGTCTCTAATGATGTGGCATGTGTACATGCTAAGATAATAGAGGTAGTGGGGATGAGTGCGAAGTTTGTGTGGACGGGGGCATCGGAGGACTCTATTTCAAATGATTCAAAAACGATATTACCAAGTTTAAAAACAAAAAATGTGAAAAGTTATACATATTTGCAACGGATCTGTAAAATTTTGTTCAAAAATATTGTGATTTGCAAGCTGCAAAAAAAAATCCAGCAGAACAATAAAAAGAAAATGGCCCATTTCCATGTATTTGTTTTTTTGCCTACGCCATGTATGAAAGTATATTGTTATGAAATTTTTCATGAACATATTATATATGTATTTGCGTATGTAAAATAATTGATTTATTTCGTAATTTTTTTGTAAAGTCCACCAATGCTCCCGTCCTCCATTTGCACTTTTCGTAGCGGGGATAAACTATTTAGGTATATAGGATATGAAAGTGTGTTTTATTGTGTGTTTAGTGATATTAATTTGCTATCAGGGTTCTTGGCTTTTTTTCTACAAACTTTATCGAAGTTTGCATCGTTTGACTTCTAACAAAATTTATACGCCTTATTTTCGTATATGGAAGGAACATTATATATGTGATGTGTCTGCATTTAACAGTTGATGGACACGCTTTCTTCTCTCCCTGATGTCATTAGGGTTTGATTTATACCGTCAACTCTATAGAGAAGATTTTTTCTACAAAAACAAAGGCATTTAAAAAATATAATTGCCCAATCTACTGAAAACTGAGCAAAAATCTTTACAAATACCCATAACCGCCATCGTGAAAACATGACCTTATGGAGCACCACCTATGGAACTGGCTATTAACAACAAAAATTACACATGCTGCCGAGAAGAGGACCAACGTCAAGGTTGCCTGCAGGTGTCATCGTCGTCGGTCCTCCTCGATTCAATAACTCCAACTTCACCGCGAACAACCACCATTGAAGCCCAAGACGCAACAGCTACACGAAGTTTGCATCAACCCATGAAAATCAGCCAACCCCTAATAACAGGACAAGATAGTTTCGACTTTGACGATGAACATCTCCAGAAGAAATGTGCATGGCTCGCATGGACTAAGACCTCCACGGACACCACCAAACATCTGTCATAGTCACCACCTAGGCTCCTCCAAGGTAGCTCTGCGCTCACAACAACACGAGACAAAAGAGGAAACATGTCGGATACTCTAGAAAGAGTCGACTAGCAAAGCCATGTTGCGACCAAGCTCATCTCGCAACCATTATCGTTGACAAACTAGCACCACCGAAAGAAGAGTAGTTGCCCTCATAAACACAAAAAATGATCCAGAACCGATCTTGTCATCCACACCGGCTCCTAGACGATATCTTCGAGAAAGGAGCAATGAATAGCACCGCCATCGCCCGCTTAAGGGGTTCAAGGTTTCCCTCAAAGCCAAGGGAGAGAGACGCAAGACGGATGCCCTAGGCGAGGAAACAACGCCCACATGTGTTGCCATAACCGGCTCCAACCACAAGCGGGAGCAGAACATTATTCTAAGGAAGGAAAGAATCCCACTCCCCCACAAAGGTCGAAACAACCCAAAACCCACCACCAAGTTGCATTTGCCATGCCAGGTGAAGGGGTACTAGGTCATCACTATCGTCCACACCTAAAGGGTGTGACAAATCAAGCTACAACAAACCTTTGTTTGTGGGACCGGGTCTAGCCACCTTGTCATTCACCACTACCACATTGAACCCCCTATTCGCGTTGGCCATCCAAGAGCAGCCGAAGAACCTGCCAGAATGTTGTCATGTGTCGAGATCTTAAGGACCCCAATGCGCCAAGAGAACCCGCGTCGAGTGCCTCCATGGTAAAAACCAGGGCCCACCACCATGATGCACCAACTTCCACAAGGGTCACCATTGCCGCGAAACAAGGGTTGCCGCCCTTAGCCTAAAACACCGCCCATGCCATCGCGAGCCGAGACAACCTCGTCATCGCCTTACTTTGCATAGTCTTAGCCCCACGACAGCATTCGGCAGTGGTGAGCGAGTGGAGGAGAACATGGAGGGTTGGCAGCAGGATTAGGGCTCTGCATGATCCGCATGGGAGGCGATGTGGGGATGGGATGTTTTGTTCACTGTGAGAGTAGTAGTGGAGCTACTAAGTTATTTGCCTCGGGGTGCTACCACATTACCAATGCACCGTAGAGCTACCAATAAATAGTAAAAAAAATGATGTATAGATAGATTGCAATATAATCTAGCATACCACAAATTTGAGATCAAAACACAACACATAAAACTAACAAAAAACCATAAAGGACAAAAATTCCAATCACTAATATATATAATGGGATATGAATGATCACAGATCACATATGGATTTATTTTATGTTAATAATCAAGACTATCTTAGACCGGACATATGAAAAATCCATTTGCAACAGGCTTAGGGTGAAAACCCATTTGTCGTGTGTAGCCACTGCCGACGGGTGAAATGGAGCGCATATGTGATGACACATTGTGAATGGGTTAGAAATGACCCGCGTGAGATAATAGAAAGTAATGCATAAAATTTGATGAGTTCTTACGTGCATTTGATAAGTCATTGGCATAAGTCATTGCAGATGAATGTAAAGCTGGCCCATCTGCAATAGCCCTTCCACCACTATAAAACATAACCTTAATGCATGTCTCGCACTTCTGAGTCCCTTGCCATTTTCCACGTACGTACCTTCATCATTTCTATCTTATCCACAATACTATATAATATTTCATTTTTGTTTTCTTGTAGCCAGCCATGAATGGTGACTCTGTCATCTTACAACATTTCACTTGGTGGTATGTGAGTGTCTTCATGCGGTGGTGGTATATGTGTGTGTTACATTCCACTTGTTGTTTAATTTCCTAAAAATGGCATATAGAGCATAAAAAATGTATGCCTTTGAACTTATGGCTGACATGCCTTACGTGGACATGCAATACTGGCACAATATAGTGTATCATTAATCTGATTGATAGATCGCCAACCATATCGGTTGAACATATGCACTTGGAGATGGTAGCTTTGTTATGTTCAACCAATATGGTTGGCAGTCGAGCAATAGGATTTGGGATACATCTGTTGTAACATGTAATCTTTTGTGTTGTTGTTTTAGCCATTTAATGTTTACCTTTTTTTACTTGTAGTAAGAATTACATGCTTTGTACTCCCTCCATCCCAAAATAAGTGACTCGGCTTTGTACTAACTTTGTACTAAAGTTAGTGCAATGTTGAGTCACTTATTTTGGGACGGAGGGAGTAGTAAATAAGGATGTGTGCAATTCTCGATGCATAGGTTGACGAAAAAAGGACTTGGGATGAGATATTTCTTGGTTATGTTATTCAATTGTATTAATCATATGCATGGCTATGCATTTATTTGTATTTTTGTTTGACATATGCATGTGAACATTGTGATTTGTTCTATTAAGTCTCTGCGTCAAATTGTTGAGGACATGTCAGTTGTGGCGTAGGCAGGGACTGGCAGGATCCATGTTCGGCCATGATCCCACATTTGTGCATATATGTGTTGTTTTATGCACTTAACCTCTCATGTTTTAGAAAATGAAACAGGTATTAGTTTTGTTATTCCGCCCCTGTTATCCAAAGTTTAACTCATCTGGCCGGCGTCCAAGATCTTTGATTCCTGGCTCCTCCACTACACGTCAGTTGGGTCATCTTTAGTATTCACTTGGAGAGGAGATTAAGTTTGGATTATGGAGAGAAAGTCACCATTCTCTTTGATTTTTGAATGTGCTTGTTGATTTGTTTAGTTAACATTGTTGGAGTTCCACACATTTGGCTATTTGCTCTGTGGTTACAATGATTATACTCAATGATCTTTGTATTGAACCATGTGAGAATGGTGCCATCTTAAAGCATTGGGGGAAGTCTTAAAAATGTGGAAATCTAGAATTAACTTGTTCACTTGTAGTATCGATTGTTACGATGCAACGAATCAAATGAAAGCTTCCATTTCAAATAGCATGCATGTTTGGACTGACATGGGTGCAAAGAATTGATTAAATTTTACATGTCTAAGAAAATCTTGCAGTTGGTCCTTGGCATTTATCTAATTATAATATGAATTTATTATTTAAATCTGAGTATTACAACATATAACCGATAGTTTGACTTTGATGTGCTAGAACTTTTGCTCATAAACATAAAAGATGGTATGAACTGTTATGCAACTATTGAGTTCGGTATTTTTAGAAGAAGAAAAAATTGTATGAAAGAAGAGCAACTTTTTTCTGTGATGTTCATCAAAGCAAACCCTTTTCTTTGATGTTCACCAACACAAGCCCTAACCTCACTATGGATATTCGATTTTCAAGTTAATTGGTGTGCAAATTTTAGGTGAATGAAATTTACCAAAGTTTCAGCATCCAAGAATTAGCTAAACTGTGTTTATTACATGCAACACGCGAGTCACTCTCGTCTCGTCACATCGATCATACCCGCCATGTGATTTCGTATATGAGTAGTGTTATATAGTACTAGTATCTGTGATTATGTATGCATTTAAATGCAAAAGTGGTGGTTAACAAGCTCATACTTCTCTCCTATTGAATGCCCCCGTTCCATAATTCTTGTCGTGGCGGTGAGTACTTAATCACCAGATGATTTGGACGGGAGGACGTGATTGCACGTTTTCAGTGGAGGAGCGTGGGAATACAAAGTGAACCAAGCAGTGCCTGGATAAATTGGATCTTCCCCTTTGAAAACGTCACTCGTGCATAATTATAAGCAAACCCTTACTAGTTCCAAGCACAAATTAACCCAGTAATGACAAGCTCCCTAAGACTAGGCAACAACAGTCGGTCGGCCTGCTGATGACAGAACTGTAAACAAGTCTGCAGAGAACTCATATTCTGCTGACACCTTTCACAATCATCATAACAACAAAAGTAGTATAGTAGTAATACTAACAAACCGCAGTTATATCGTGTGCTTAATCCCCTTTGATGGCTCCGCCGCACCTGACACGCCGAGGCCGATCTACGCCTAGTCGCGGTCGCGGTTCCGGTTGCCCGTGCCGCGAAACGGCAGCATCCAGCACGGGCTCATCTGGCGCGCCCCGGAGCACACCACGGCGCTGCTCTTCGCCGCGGGAACCTGATCGTCGTGGCGTCCGTGCTGATGCTGCTCGGGCGGCTTCTCCGACGCCACGAGCCACCGGCTGGACGACGACACCTGGGCCGGCGACGGCCCCGGCCGCGACCAGCAGGCCTTGCCGACGGCGAGCCTGCGGAACATGTCGGCGATGAAGCCGACCTTGATCGCCCGCTTGAGCCTGTACCGCTTCTTCCTGCCCTTGGCCGTGCCGCGGCGGGACACGTTGATGCCGCCGTGCTGGCGGAGCAGGTAGGACGGGGGCGGGGTGATGGCCGGGAGCGCGCCGCCGACCATGCGCGAGGCGTCCCTGGGCGTGCCGGGCTCCGACTCCCAGACGAACGGCACCGAGCCCGGCTCCGACCCGTAGTACCGGAACGACGGGTTGGCCCCCGAGCTCTCCTTGGTGAGCAGCCGCTCGTAGAACTTGCCGCCCTGCTTGATCCGGAGCGGGCTCTGCGGCATCATGGCGCGGAGCGGGCTCTGCGGCCGCGCCACCTCGCCGGCGCTCGGAGGCATCGCTCTCTGTGTGTGACTGGCTCGTCTCTCCGGAGCCAGAGAGAGACCGACCGGGCTGGAGGCCGGTCGACCGTAGTGCACCGGTGTAGTGGCTCTGTAGTCGCTTGGAGTGAAGGATGGTACACATGTAGCCGGAAGCGACGCGGCGTGTTATATAAACGGACGAGACTCGCTTGGTGGTTTGGTTGCCGGTCAGTCTCGTACTTACGCACGTACGCTTGCTATTGAAATCCAGCGCCACTTGTCCACAGAACTGCACGGTGGACCAACCGTACTTGCTCCATGGACTCCGGCCCCGTTCGCTAACGGTTAGTACTACCATGCCTAAGTACATATGTACCATACCATGCCGTCAAAAGTCTTGCTCTTGAACATGATTTTGGAAATTTTATCAAGCTGAGCTGAGCTGCCCTTGAAGAAACCCTATGCTTTCGTATGAGTAGACGTTGCTTGTTCTATAACTCGAGTTTGAGCTTTGTTCAAGCCGAGCTAAGCGTTGTACCTAGCATGATGCCCACACATTGCTACAAAGTCATAAAAAACACTAGTTAGGTCACTCGTTTATCAGATATAAATGAAAGATGTTGGTGTCCGACGGCCGTTGCACGGTTCACGATTGGAAAAGGAACGGAAATGCAACGGGAGATCATGTGGCGGCCATTTGTGTGAGAATCTTAAGCGGCCATGGCGGGACAAAACTGCACTTCCAAATTAGCCAAGTTACACACGCGACTAGCTGCACGCTTAAATTGACATGTCATGGCACAATGATGAATTTGCTTACCGTTTGTATATCTTGGAGAATAGATGAAACCGACAGCCGAACCGAACCATGCAACAGGTTCAGCAACTTAATTTTTTACGTGCATTAATCTTGGCTACTTAGTAATTACATTGACGAACAATGTGTCGGTTAGCCTGCTTGTCCCACAAAAAACATTTGATGGAACTGCAGGTGGGATATCATTGTTTGCTCTGCGGCTGTTTCAAAATCGCATTGTATAGTGGCCAGCCTTCGCCAGAACCACCCTGGAGTATAAGTAGAGCATTTGAATTTATTTTGAAATTGCATTGGACAAATTATATAGCTGCCAGCCTGCCGCCGATTGGAACTTTGGTGTTAAGTAGTACTCCTGTCATGCTTATTTCCTTTGTTGCGCCATGGACCTGCTCGTTCGAAAACGATCACTGTGATTGTTCATCATTGCTTGACGAGTTCCCGACGTAGATGGCGCACTGACACTGCTTGCAAGAAGGAAACGGGAATGCCGGATGAGAAGTTAATGCACGTTCTTGGTCCTTTTCATTCCCCCCCTGCACCGCGCAACAAACATGGCATTTTTCTGATTTTATTTGGGGGCGACGAAGGTTCCACTCCAGTATTTCCGAGCAAGCTTTGTATTTTTATTTTGGGTGGAGAAAGTTCAGTTCGAGTATTTGCTAAGAAGTTTTGTGTTGACCAAACTTTTAGGGTTTCTTTGATTCGCAGGATTCTAAAAGCAAGGGCGATAAGAAAAACATAGGATTGAAATCCCATGCTTATCTCAATCCTACAAGATTTTGATTTGTTTGATTGCATTGCAGAAAAAACAAATGTTTGACTCGGAGTTTCAGGGAGAGCTAATGCTTATGCTTATTGGGTATTTTGGTTTGACACTTCTTCACGCTCAAAAAGAAGATAGCTACGTCTGAGCTAAACTTGGACATGGAAGTCTTCTTTCGCTTAGGATGAAGTAAAACCAAGCGCATGAGCTTATTATCCCCCGTGTGGCGGCATGGGAATGTCAAAAGAAAAGGGGTGGAGTTTTTCTCGCTTTTGGCATAGCGGACCTCCCAAAATGGATGCTAAAATTCCTACGTAGTGTAATACAAAGAAGTCTGTAGGAAAAATTCTATAGGATTCAGTACTATTAATCAAAGGATCAATAAAAACCCAAGGAAACTAATCCTTCAAAATTATATGAAAATCCCCTTTTTAACAGTAAATAGAAATTCTATGAAAATTATTTGACTCAAAGGAACCCTTTGTAGGACTACTTCTCGCACGCTGCAAGGCTTAACTCGGTCTTGCCTCTGGCGTGGCAATACTGAGCCCGCCGGAAGTACTGTAGTTATCGCCCGACTTTTAATTCTTTATAGTTTTCTTTAATGGGGTTTCACTGTTTGCATTGGTTTCCTCAGGGGCGGAGCCAGGGGGACGAGCAGGGGCCTGCCCCCCCCCCCCCCCCCCCCCCCAACGATCAACAATTTTAGTAGAAGCAACTAGTAATTATCAACAAGATTCGATCAATATACGTACTCGGCCTCCCCTATACTCGAATCCTGGCTCCGTCACTGGGTTTCCTTATGGTTCTCTTCATTTTCTCTATAGTTTTCCTTGGTTTTTATTTTTACTTATTCTTTTTCTTTCTTTCTTCAGTTTTCTTTCTTTCCTACTTTGGCTTTCACCGGTTTCCTTCAACTATTTTGCTTTTATTAACACATGTCTACTATTTTCATACGCGTTACAAAATATTATATACATTAGGAACATTTTTTATACATGTGTAATATTTTATAAATATATTTTTTGATGTCTACTTTTTGAATACACACTGTAATGTTTTGTATACATCAGAGAATTGTATATGTAGACATCAAATTCATGAAAACATTTTTTCCGAATTTTGATTTTTGATGTTTTTTCAAATACATGTCAAGCATTTCTCAAATGCTCATTGAACATTTCATTTTAACTTCACATTTTTTTGTACATTCTATAAACAGTTTATTAAAATGTCACAAACATATTTTTTGAAATATGTGAACATTTTAAAAATAAAATGTTTTTTTTGTGAAAAAGGATCAGATATTATAAAAGTTCACCCGAAGTATCAAACATAATAAAATTTACATCGAATTTCCAAGACTGCTTAAAGACCACTATTGCCGCCAGCACTAGCCACCGACTGGCCTTTGTCGCCTCTCCCAGCTTGACCTTATCAGTGAGAGTTGGGAAGGCTTTGTGCACGTGCCCCTAAGGACCAACGCGCTGGAGCTGTTGTCGTCACCGCCAAATCCTTGCATAGATCTGTAGCACCTAACACAAAAATAGTCACCACATGATGAGAAACCCTAACCTCACAGCCCCAAGGGAGACGACAGAAATATGTGTCGAAGCTCCATCGACTATGCCCAAACGGACGAACTCGAGGAGAATCGAAACCCAAAAGATAAACTCGAAGAAGAAGCACAACCATCCGCATGAGCACCGAATAAACTAAACCTAACCTAAACTACTAATCTGAGAGAAGGCACCGGAATTCCCCTCTCCGCCAACAACCGTTAGAGCGGCAGGCAAGGGGGGGGGCGAATCAACGGGCTCGTTGGTGAAGCCTGGAGGGGAGAGTTTGACCTTGCCACCTAGGGTTAGGGAGGAGAACGAGAGGAAGTCACGTAGGATATGTCGCTGTGTTCGGATGTTAAAAACTTTTTTTTGAATGGTATGAAACATTTTTTTTCTAATTACACTGACATATTCTTACATTGTATAATAATTAATAAGCGCTTGACCATTTCTGAAATGTCACAAAAAATTGAATGCTATTTGTAAAACTTACACTATCAAAAAAATGTGTTAAAATTTTCAGTAAATTTAGGTTTATACACACTAACGTTTTCCAAAATGTATATAAACAAAATAACGAATGAAAAAACAGAGAAGAAAAATAAACTAACATGTAGGTAACCATTTCTGGGGCGGGGGCATTTTTTTTGTTTTTTCTATTTTTCTTTTCTAATCTTGTTTCTTCTTGCTCTTTTAAAAAAATCAGAACTAAAAAAAGGCCCAAGTTACAAAATGTTCTCAGATTTTAAAAATTGTTGGTGTAATTCTTAAATGTTCGAGGAATAAAAAAATCATGAATTTCAGGAAATGTTCGCAGGTACAACAGAAATGTTTATGAATTCAAAGAATGTTCATGAATTTAGAAAAATGTTTCCAAATTAAAAAACATTGATTCAAAAAACTATTTCACAAATATTACGGAAATTCATTTTTTTTATTCCTGTTTCGAATTTTTTTGTCACTTAAAAATTGTTTGTGAATTTAAAAAGTATCTGTAAATATTCAAAAAAAATGTGCTCGTATTTAAAAATTTATAAAAAATAAAAAATGTTCATGAATTTGAAAACAATGTTCCTGAATGTAAAAATAAATAAAATAAAAGGAAAAATAAAACACTAAAGAAAACCAACAAGATACACAAAAATTGAAAGAAACCCGTTGTGTGCGGTGGCAGGAGGGTACGCGCTGCCTAGCTATCCACCGCGGTACACGCGAAATTTGAGGCGTGGTATCCGCCGTATATATTCCTAACATTTTTTAAGGCTATATATATTCCTAATACGTCTTGCCTATAGCGCAGTTCTACTCGGCAAGCCCAATTCTCTAATTGCGCGCGAGTTTTCGTTTTTCGTTCAATTTTTATTGGGTTCTCACTGTTATTCTTTGATTTTCTTAGGGTTATTTTGGATTTTCTAAGGTCTAATTTTTCCTATTTATTTTTGATTGGTTTTCTTTGTTTATTTCTTTAGTCCCACTAGTTTACTTTGGGTTGTTTTTTTCCTTTTTATTTTTTTGCAAAACATGTCAAATTTTTTCATACACATTTTATATTTTCAAAACACATGATCAACTTTTTTATATAAATCGAAAACATTTTTGTATATAAGTTAAATATTTTCCAAATACATGATTAACATTCTTTCTAACACATGCATTGAACTGTATTTTGAATATGTGTTAAAGATTATTTTTTTCAAATAGAGATTGAAGCATTTCTCTAAACAACATGTACAGTGTTTTATGTTATATAAGCATTTTTTTTAAAATGTCACAAACATATTTTTTGAAACCCATGAACATTTTTGAAATATAATGTACAATTGGTTTGAATGGTCAATTGATTTTGAATTAGACGATTTTTTTACCTTTTATAAACATTTTCTCAAAATGCTATGTATATTGTTGAAACAGTTAACATGTTTTCACCACGGCCTTTTTTAAAGCTATCAACATTTTGAAAAAAATACAGTAAACAAAAAAAATTAAACTATGTTAACATTTTCATATTCTTGAATTTTTGAAAGAGCATTCAGTTTTGAATGTATGTATTTAGAGTTTTTCAAAAATATAAACAAATATAAAATACAAAAAGAAATGAATGAATAAACATAAAAGAGAAATTAACTAACTAGGAAGTTGGGTCAGCCCAATACTAGCGATTGTGTGGGCTCTTCTTCAGGCTAGACCTTGTTCAGTCTCGCATGAAACCATACACAGATTTGCCTCTTATTATGTCGGATATTCCTATTTACAGCTCTTTTTGGCGATTTGTCTTTTTTTTTGAGACAATCACACGAAGCTTTCTTAATTCGTCACCACATTTACACGGACGGACGGAAGGTTTCCCGGGTGAGCTAGCCATACATGGCGGCCCGGTCCTAACTGTAAAGCATGCTTCGCTAGATTGTGAGCCTCGAAGTTCGAGCTCCTACTTTCATAAACTATATTACATGAAATAAAGGCATTAAGGCCTAGACTAATCTCGTGGATTATAGCACCATAGCTTGATCTACTCCCTTCCTTGATCTCTTGTACCACATTCTTGCAATCTGAAGCTATGTGAACGTTCTGATTGTTCAAGTCCATTGAGAGGGCAATCCCTTCCCTTATCGCCATGGTCTCCAAAGTAGCAGGGTCGATCACCGTGGGGAATACGACCATTGACGCCCCCTGAAAGGTCCCATCTCCGCTACGGCTGATGGCCGCGACTGCCCCATGACGACCGTTGCGGCTAACGGCTGCGTCAACGTTCACCTTAGCATGATTCTCCGGTGGTGGCACCCAGACCTTGGCTGCCGGATGAGCCCTTGATGTGCCTGTTCTTGGAGATGTTTCAAGTGACCGCAGCTCTGCCAAGTAAGAGTTGATGAACCCGTTGATCGCATGTGGACTCTGAAAAATACCCTCATGGATAGCTTTCCGCCTGGCACTCCATATTGCCCAAAGTGAGACAGATAACCGCTGGAAGGCCTCAGTATCCAGTGCTTCGCTCATGGTAAATATCCAGCTTCTAGCATTCTCCTCCTAATTTGTGCTGATCAGCTCAAGCACTGATTCCAACGACAAGGCCCATGTACACCTTGACACAGGGCAACTCAATAGGGCATGTCTCCAACTATCATGTGCTCCACATAAAATACAAGCCGGCGTTGTGGCCATATTTCTATGATGAAGGAGATCTTGTGAAGGCATGGAGTGTTGTGCTAAACGCCACAAGAATATTTTCAGCTTGGTCGGTACCTGCAGCGACCAGATATCATCCCAACCTCCCTGTCTTGCTGATGTATGAGACGTGCTTTCACTCTCCTCCAGCCACGCTTCCCTCTCCAACTTGATCCTCACTATCATGCGGTATGCAGAACGTACTGTGAAAATTCCTCGTTTTTCCTCATTCCAGGCCCAGAAGTCATGTACTCTTCTATGGCAAAGTGGTATTCTGAGTATTGCTTCTTCATCAAAATGTATAAAAGTGTTCCGTACAACCTCCTCTCTCCATACAGCGGAGCTGCTGTCAATGAGTTCTGCCACTCGAATAGGCGGATGTTGGATTAAAGAAGTAATTGGACGCTTGACACCGTCCCGAGGAATCCAATTCTGCTCCCCAATCATTGTTGTCTCCCCATCCCCAATCCTTCTAATAATCCCTTGAGATAGGATGTCACGACCACCTAGAATTGCACGCCAAATTTGTGAAGGATGAGAGCCCAACTCAGCCCCGAGTAAATCTGAACCTGGAAAGTATGCCGCTTTCAGGACTTGAGCACTTAAAGAGTCAGGGTCATCGAGTACTCTCCAAGCCTGCCTAGCCAGAAGTGCTAAGTTAAAAATCTCAATATCACGAAAACCCAAACCTCCCACATGCTTAGGCCGGGTCATCACATCCCAAGCAACCCAGTTAGGTTTTCTTTTACCTCTCTTGCTACCCCACCAAAACTGGCGTATGATGGAGGTGATCTTGTCACAAAGTCCACGAGGCAATCTGAAACATGACATGGAGTAAACTGGAATAGCTTGAGCAACCGACTTGATCAAAACTTTTTTACCACCCACTCACAGAAGTTTCTACATCCAGCCTTTTACCTTGTCCCAAACCCTGTCCACGAGATATTTGAAAGTCCCAGTCTTGGAATGACCCACATCAGTAGGCATCCCCAAATACCTGTCTGTCAATGACTCGTTCTGGACCTGTAAGATGTTCTTCATGCTGTCCCTCAGGGGTTGACTGCATCCCCTGCTGAAGAAAATTGAGGATTTGTCATGATTAATCCTCTGCCCCGAAGCACTACAGTAAGATTCCAGTAGGTTTGACACTGCATTAGCTCCCTCCACGCTAGATTTGAAAAGCAACAGGCTATCATCTGCAAACAGAAGGTGATTAATAGATGGCGCTGTAGGAGCCACTTTCACACCGACCAAAGTTGATGACTCAAAACTGGATTTCAGGAGGCACGGAAGGCCCTCTGCTGCAATCAAAAATAGGTAGGGGGAGATTGGGTCTCCCTGCCTGATTCCTCTAGTAGGCTGAAAACTGTCAAGCTTCTCTCCGTTGAACATAACTGAAAAGGAAACTGAGGATACCATGCCCATCACAATATCTATCCATTGCTGCTCAAAACCCAACTTGCCCATGATGGCTTGCAGGTAGGGCCATTCAAGTCTGTCATACGCCTTCATCATATCCAACTTCAAAGCACAAAAATTGTTATTCTTAGACTTGGTCCTCTTCATGAAGTGTAGACACTCATATGCACAAATGATATTATCCGTGATTAACCTTCCAGGAATGAAAGCAGATTGCTCCCTTGATATAATATCCAGTAGGATTAGCTTCAACCTGTTGGCCACAACCTTAAAGGCAATCTTGTATAAACATTACATAAACTGATAGGCCTGAACTGTGACAGGAGGGAGGGATTAGTGACTTTTGGGATAAGAACCAAAACTGTGTCATTGATGCTCTCGGGGCTTTCTTCCCCCCTAACAATCCTGAGCACCACTCTGGTCACTTCTTCTCCACATATGTCCCAATGACGTTGATAAAAAATGAGCTGGGAAGCCGTCAGGCCCTGGTGCCTTAGTTGGGAACATTTGGAAAAGCGTCGTTTTTACCTCATCACTAGTATATGGGGCACAAAGATTAGCATTCATGCCAGCCGTTACCTTCCTCGGTACATGTTGTAGAACAGCCTCCATATCATGCACGCCCTCTGAAGTATAGAGATCTTGGTAGAACTCATTTGCCAACACTTTCAACTCAACCGGATCCTCCACTAAAACTCCCAAAGAATTCTGTAGGGCCCTTATCATGTTCTTTTTTCGCCTTAGACTAGCCCGCAAGTGGAAGAATCTCGTGTTCTTGTCTCCAGCCGCAAGCCATTGTACTCTTGCCCTTTGCCTCCACATGATCTCCTCGCGGTGATACAACTCGACTAGTTTCTCGTTAATTTTGAGTTCCAAGTGATTCGGGCCCGTCCTCACCGGATCATCTCGTAGCCGCTTCAGCTCCTATTGCATCAGTTTTATTTCTTTGCGGACACTACCGAATGTATCACGACTCCACACTTGGAGGTTCTTTGACATGGCAGTTAGCTTCTGTCTCATCTCGTGTACGGTCATGCATGGCGGCCCCGACCACCCACTGGATATCGTATCTTTCAGTCCTTTGTGCGTCTCCCACATCACTTCATAGCGGAAGCTATGTTTAGTCATTATTCTATCCGATCCGGCCCATTGCAACAGAATCAGGATGTGATCAGATGTCGCAACTTCCAAGTGTTCAACGCTGGCCAAAGGAAACATAGCAGACCATTGCGCGTTGGATAGCGCATGATCTAGCCTGCACCTCGTAAATGTACCTCCTGCAACCTTCTTTTCAAAAGTCCAAAAACGGCCTCTGTATCCAAGATCAAGCAAACCGCATACGTCTGTGGCCTCCCGAAAGGCTTGCATTTGAGCGTTACTGCGTCTCCCAACTCCTTCGTGCTCTTCCAAGCGTAACACTTCATTAAAGTCCCCTATACAGAGCCACAGCAGCGTACTTAACGTGCTTATATTTTTCAAAACATCCCAAGTCTGGTGTCTCAGGTTGGTCTGAGCTTGACCATACACACTTGTCATGCGCCATTTTTCCTTTCCCGGTTCCTCCATAGAGACATCTAAATGATACACGGAGTAACCCAAAACTTCAATCTTTATTTCTTTATTCCAAAACAAACCAATGCCTCCACTTCTACCCTGGCTATCAACCGCATAAGCACAGTCAAAGCCTAAAGTTCCTGCTAATGCTTCTACCCTAACACCATCTATTTGAGTTTCAATGATACACAGAAGGGTAGGGGTAAACTTCTTCGCGAGATCGCGAATTTCATGAACTGTCGCGGCATTACCCGCTCCGCGGCAGTTCCACACTAGGGCACTCATTGTCCCCGGCGGCGCCCCTCGAAGGAGCCCGCCAACGGGTTTTTTGTGTTGCCAACACCATCTTTGCCTTCTGAGACCTTGTTGCACTTCGGATCCCTCTTCAGGGGAGGGCTCAGCGGGGCATCACTATGCAGTATGAGCGCCAGCTGATTAGCATCTGAGCTTGCCGCCTCTCCTCTCATGCCATCGGTGGTAGCCTTAACTGCATGCTCTGTCGCAATCGATCTCTTTTTTCTATTCTCTTCAAAAGCCCTATCCTTGCCAGCATCACCAGCCTCCCCTGTGTATTCATTACCATCATGCTCATTGCTCATCTCATAGGACTTTGTGCGACCACCGGATCGGCCACCACGGTGACCCCCCCGGCATCCTCTACCTTCTCCAGGTCCCTTTCTAGATCGCAGGTACCAGCTAGCTCTCAGATCTTTAAATACCAGCGCCGAGGGAGGATGTATGCCATCACCATGCTCCTTGAAAAGGTGTCCCAACATGCCACAGACCGCGCACCAGTCCGGCAACCTCTCGTACTTAACTCTGTAGATTTGGCGCTTGCCGTCTCTAATCATCGAAACTGCATTCTTGAGAGGTTTATCTACCTTGATACGAACCCAGACGCGGTAAAAATTCCCCGTGAAATCATGTGATGGCTGCTCCACATGCAGTACCTCTCCCACCTTTGAAGCAAGTGGGCCGACTAGATGCGCATAGAGGTCAGGCACATCATGTATCTGAGCCCAGATGTCCACATAGTCAAGCTTGATCAGGGACGGCTTGGTGACTCCGTCATATGGCACTAGGATCACTGCGTCACCTCGGAAGTTCCAAGGTCCATCTTGCATGACCCGTTCCCAATCTCCTAAACATGTAAATTGCACAGTATACAGATTATCCTCTAAAGGTCTGAACTTTGATTCTTGCGCAATATCCCAGGCAGCTCTCATGTTGCGATAGAACCAAGTCTTGCTGTAGGTTTTATTGGTATTAACCCTAGCAAGGGCGACCCATCTCGCCGCCTCCTGTGGCACCTCCTTCTCATCAAACACAACGTCGTCCAAATCCTCTTCACGCAGCCCCAGCTCCTTCATCATTGCTTCAACATTGCTAACCGCAGATGACCCCGAGGCCCCGGTCGAATCCATGGAGATCACTAACCCGATGTAGATGGATCGGGCCTTTGGTGGAAACCCTAGCGCACCGTCGAACAACCAGGGAGCGGACCAGGAGCGGGTAGCGGTCCCAATGATCACCCCTTGATCGCTCCTCAGTCGTTTCCTGGCTAGATCCGCGAGAGGGAAGAAAACTTCTCGACGGCGGCGAAAATCGCCTCCGGGAGGAGGAAAACCCTAACTTGAGGGAAAACTATCATTTTTTTGCCTTTGATCCACTTGATTTGGCGATTTGTCAGTCGTTCACATGGGGAGCTAGGGATCTGGGCCGACCAGTTTTAGCACTCTAGCGTATATCAGATTTTGGGTAGCGTGTAGCACTAATTTTTTTAAATTACTAGATAATTGCACGTGCGTTGCAACGGAAGTATAAACATTCTAGATTGCACGCCCATTATTATATCGATGCGCTAAAATCATAGCAAATTCTTGTATGCAATCGCCATGATTTACCTGCTATTTTATTGTTAAGCACTTATTTGGTAAGAATTTAATGACTTTTCAAACAAAATTTATTTTTATTTTTGTAAGTTAATAAAACATGAGTTAATTAATTCTATTTTAGGGATAATGTATGGGAGAAAAATTAGAAATGTGAGAAAAAATCAAAGAGGAGATAGAAAGAGTGGAACGTATATAAGGAAGGTTGAACGAAAGAGAGGTGAAATGGGGGAAAAGAATTATATGAGACCAGGTCTCACGGGCTAGCATGTGAGACCCACCTTGATGGATGACATGTGTCATTTACAAATCACAAAGCATCAACCCCACCCCTCACTTGAAATCAGGAGGGAGAGATTATATGCTTTATGATTTGTGAATGTCACGTGTCATTCATCAAGGTGGGTCTCACCTGCTAGCCCGTGAGACCTGATCTCATATAAATTTTTTCCTGAAATGAGAACCTTACGTTCTTTTTAAGTAGTAGTTATATATAAGCATTTTTTCAAAATGTCACAAACATATTTTTTGAAACCCATGAACATTTTTAAAATGTAATGTACAATTGGTTTGAATGGTGAATTGATTTTGAATTAGACGACATTTTTTTACCTTTTATAAATATTTTCTCAAAATGCTACGTATATTGTTGAAACAGTTAACATGTTTTCACCACCATCTTTTTTAAAGCTATCAACGTTTTGAAAACAAATACGGTAAACAAAAAAATTAAACTATGTTAACATTTTCATATTTGAGGTTTTTGAATTATTGAAAGAGCATTCAGTTTTGAATGTATGTATTTAGAGTTTTTCAAAAATATAAACAAATATAAAACACAAAAAGAAATTAATGAATAAACATAAAAGAGAAATTAAGTAACTAGGAAGTTGGGTCAGCCCAATACTAGCGATTCCGTGGGCGCTTCTTCAGGCTAGACCTTGTTCGGTCTCACATGAAACAATACATAGTTTTGCTCCTTATTATGTCGGATGTTCCTATTTACAGCTCTTTTTTGGTGATTTGTTAGTCATTCACATGGGGAACTAGGGATCTGGGCCGACCAGTTTTAGCACTCTAGCGTATATCAATTTTTGGGTAGCGTGTAGCACTATTTTTTTTAAATTACTAGATAATTGCCCTGCGTTGCAACGGGAGTATAAACATTCTAGATTGCACGTCCATTATTATATTGATGCGGTAAAATCATAGCAAGTTCTTGTATGCAATCGCCATGATTTATCTGCTATTTTATTGTTAAGCACTTATTTGGTAAGAATTTAATGACTTACCAAACAAAATATGTTTTTATTTTAGTAAGTTAATAAAACATGAGACAATTAATTCTATTTCTATATCTATATCTATACTACTCTATAGTGTACGAGTTTTAAATGTTTGGGTCTCAAAACCAAAAAGCAATATGAGCCGCTGATAGAGTCAATCAGATGGCTGAAAATTGTGGGATTCGCAGCTACAGTACGAACTACAGTACCAGTGAACGTACCACTGATTTCTAGAACCATCACTATATACCAATGTAGGAAAAGTTTCACTTGCCTAAGGTTATCCATTCATGCATGTAACTGGTCAAGGTACATACACCGGCAGAGTGTCCGCAACGCGCACACTAATTGCGTCAGGGAGAAGTTGGAAGTTTTCAAGAAGTTTCAAAGTAAGCTTAGTACGAGATACTGATACTAAGAATGGCTACAATAATGAACTCGATGAGGCTTTACGTGCGAAGGTACCATGTTTGAAGGGAGCAAGCCGTGTATCCATGAATTGAAATTTGTATACATATTCAAATGACATGCAGAGCATGTACAATTTACTAGTTAGAGATAATGTATGGGAGAAAAATCAGAGATGTCTACAACCTTGGACTCAGTCATGTCCATAGCTCCACTCTGTTTCTGCAGGTCCTCGTCGTGCTCATGCTGCTCGCAATCCTTGGTTCGTGTTTGCTGTGGTCTGCGGCGTGTACTAGCTTGGGCTTCCTCTTCTTTATGTTTTGAGCTAGTATACTGCATTGAGTTGAAAGCTTTCTAGGGTGCTCCCTTGTATCGTTCGCCCGATATGCTTGATGTTGTGTTGTCGGGCTCATTGCGAGCCTTCGTTCTAAAAAAAATGCATGGGAAAAAAAAATCAGAGATGTGAGAAAAAATCAAAGAGGAGAAAGAAAGAATGGAACGTATATAAGGAAGGTTGGACGAAAGAGAGGTGAAATGGGAACTTTACATTCTTTTTAAGTAGTAGAGATTTCTAGCTTTGTCGACCATTCACACAGGGAGCTACTTTTTTTTTACTTGTTTTGTTTCTTCTTTTCTTTTTTTTCTCTAAAAATTTTCTTGAAAAATAAAAATATTTAATTTTCTAGAAAAATGTTTTAGAAAAAAAGAGTTTTTAAAAAGTGTCACATAGTTCCAGAAAAATAAAAAATGTTCATGTTCAGATTAAAAAATCCATAATCATTTCAAAAGTCGTGTTCTTTAAAAATGTTTTTAATTAGCTTTTAAAAATAAAAAATAGAAAACCAAACAAAAGCGCAACTAAAAAACCGGCTATAAACAGTAATAAGGAATATATCGTTCCCTTTCGTCAGAGTCGCTGCAGTCCCAATGCGAAAGGGAAAATCTTGTTCTTGGCACTCTAGATTTTACCAATTATTGTTATGTTACTCTAGATTTTGACATTTCACTGGTGCCACTCTTAGCTTTTGACAATGATCACAATTGCCATTCCATGGCAAAAGTAAAATAATTTTATTTCATTGATCGGGAAGCAACAGCAAGCCACTAGGACATGCGGCTGTCATGAGAATCACAAATGCGGTAGCCAATATGATCTGTGAAAGCATCATGGCATGCTTCACTGTCTTCTCCGTTGCTGTTGTTCACTCTGCGCCTCGGATGCCATACATTCATCTGTTCAAGTGGCAAACTCACGAGCTAGTTACAATTATCCCCAAGAAGGCTTAGTTCTACCCCCTCTGTCCTATAATATAAGAACGTTTTTTACACTAGTGTAGTGTCAAAAACGTTCTTATATTATAGGACGGAGGGAGTAGTTAGCATGGGTCCTGAATCAAAAGTCAGAACCGATTAGATCAGTCATAAGACTTCTCGAATCAAGGAGCATCGCACCCAGTTTTCATCTCTGAAAACTGATAAAACAACAGACAAGCCGGCCTCACGTTCAGTTCCTGTCACGAACCCACAAGAAAACCAGTCTCGACGACAGCCACTCGGGGGGTAATCGTAATCGGAACTAACGCAGCAGCAAACTCCAGCTACCAAAGCCAGCAAAAAACAGCAGAGCTTATCACCAGACAGTAGCAGTAACTCAGAAACATCAAAACAAGACTAATCGGGAACTTTCGTCTTCGCATGAGCTCCTCCTTGTTCTTTTTCCCATCCTTTTTGCTGGTGTCTTGTCGATCCTTCTACATCCGCGCCTCGTGAATCTCGTTTCTGGAAACCACTCTAGAAGGTTAACCATCTAGCAATCTGCACCACTCGTACAATACTGGAAGGATCACAAGGAAAGACATTATCAAGAACTGCTGCGTTTCTGCATTTCCGCAACGCCCACGGTACAACGGCTACTCCTACAGCAAACAGGTTTCTACTATTCCCCCTGAAACTCATTATCACCCCAACTAATAAAGCACCTTAATCTTCAGAGGTACTCCCTCTGTAATTTTTAGGAAAGCACGTTACCTCCAAACCATCCTCCCGGAAACGTGTTCTTTGACCATTACCAACTTTGATTTCTATCATTGCATAGGTTCACTCTCCTTGGAAAACAAATTACAATAATTAGAAACTCCAAGAACTAGATGGTGCTGGTCAACAGTCATTTTATTTCAAGAAGGTTCAAAAACGGAATCAAGAGTTCATTTCCCCCTATAGTATGCAAAACTGAAACTATACATTCACTTATGTTATACACACAAGCTTTACAATTCAAGAGGAAAAAAGACTGTCTATAAATCATGGTTGCAAAGAGTATGGAATTAGAAGTACAGGGAAACACACACGAGGTACTTTCATCCGGTACTGCTATCATGTCAATCTTGGTGTTTGAAGCCATTCTGTGGTGGCAATGGTGGTTGTTCCTGCAAGTCCTGCTGCTCCTGTGGTTGTAAAGGTGGGTGCAACTGATCCTGTCCCTCTTGCTGTTGCAATGGTGGTTGCAACTCATCATGTGGCTGCTGTGTTGGCGACCGTGACTGATGTTGCTCCCCTTGCAGAATCGGCTCTGACCGATGGTGCTGATCACCTTGCCATACCCATACAATATCCTTGAGTGCTGGCCTTACTTCCTCTTTCACCAGCTTTTGATACTCCATAGTGTCTCCATTAGTCTTTTTCAACTCAACTAGGAGAAAAGAAGGGGCTACCTCGAAAATCTCGGCATCAAGCTCGAGAAACCCCTTCTTTCCTTCCTTTGGAGCAGCCAACTTCAGGACTCCATTTTCTTTCTTCTTAATTTTTAGCTTCAAGCGTTTGGCCAGTTCCTTCAACTTTGTAAGTACTATTGTTACAGGCTGCCTAGTGGTAAACCGTTCTTCCCTGCGACCATACTCATCCTCAAAAAACCCAGATAGATTGAACCCTGTTGACAGAGAGATGATGTCAAATGCATTCAGGTTTGGGAGGCTTAATGACCCTTGATTTCCC
Source organism: Triticum aestivum (assembly GCF_018294505.1). Taxonomy (NCBI): domain Eukaryota; kingdom Viridiplantae; phylum Streptophyta; class Magnoliopsida; order Poales; family Poaceae; genus Triticum; species Triticum aestivum. Next base: position 595,826,004 of record NC_057800.1, on the reverse strand, counting down.
TCAGAAGTGCTGCATCCTGTCGAGCCTGGCGACGCAGCTTCAGCTGAAAAGGTGTTGTGCTTTGCTTCAGGCTCGGTTTTCTTTGCATTTACCTCAACTGGTCTTCTGTACCAAGCACTTCTCTTTATCCTAGAGATTGTAATCCTAGTACTGGGATCTGGATCAAGGATTTTATGTAATAGCTCCTTCAGCTCAGCGGAAAAATACCGAGGGCATTTGAAGTCCGCTTTGGAAATCCTTCTGTACATCTCTATCAGATTTGCCTCATGAAAAGGAAGGTAACCAGCCACAAGCACAAACAGAATTACTCCACTGGACCATACATCTGCTTTTGCACCATCATAGCCTTTCCTGCTAAGCACTTCAGGGGCAACATAAGCTGGAGTTCCACATGTGGTGTGCAGGAGACCATCCTGCCTCGCGCAATCAGCCAGGGCACTCAAACCAAAATCTGAGACTTTTAGGTTTTCATTCTCATCCAGGAGTAGATTTTCAGGCTTCAGATCACGGTGATAAACACCCCTGCTGTGGCAATAGTCAATAGCACTGATCAATTGGTGGAAATACCTCCTAGCAGCATCCTCATTAAGCTTCCCCTCCTTTACTATTTTGTTGAAAAGCTCACCACCTTTAGCATACTCCAATACAAAATAAATCTTGCTCTTGGTAGCCATTACCTCAAAAAGCTGCAGGACATTTGGGTGCTTCACCAATCTCATTACTGAAATCTCCCTCTTTATCTGCTCGATAAGTCCAACCTTGGTAACCTTATCTTTATTGATCATCTTTATAGCAACAGCTTGGCCAGTTGCAAGATTTCGGGCATAATACACCTTCGCAAAAGTTCCTTGTCCCAATTGCTTCCCGATTTCATAACGGCCCATCAAGATAGTCCTCCTCTCATCCATCATATCAAGCTATCTGAACGGAGTAAAACAAACGAACACCACACACACCGCTTATATAGCAGTATCTAGACTGTATACCTCATGAATGGAGCAGATGTCAACTGTCTTCACAAATGTGATTATCAACAAATACTGACCCCTTCGGTATACTGTGCTTCACACCACAGAGAGGAGGAACAGTACCAGTATGCAGCACATTATCATGAGAGCCCCACAGCATGAGCTTGAACGAAGCTCTGATCTTGTTTGCACAAAGTAAGTGTTTGCTGTTACGCCAGCACATCTTTCTGCATTCCCAAGTCTTCTTCCGGTGAACAACTGCCAGCCAGAAGATCAGATTAAATCATAACGGATACATGTAATGCAGGGTGGGATTACGAGCTCTAATGAAAAAACACAAATTCTGTGGCCTTTGTGGACATTAAGGCAAAATCTTGGGTGACACCCCAATGTTGTCTATCAAACTGAGATGGTACAGAACAAACAAGAGCATCCGCCAAAGCTGGATAACTGGGTGAAGCAAAGATGCCATCTCTTGAACTCTAGAAACGATTATTTCGACAATTCTAACTCAAAAACCGACCATTCCTGCAACAGGCATCCAAAATCGGCAAAATTCACGCCCAGGACGGGGCTAAACAGAGCGCTGCCAGCAAGTAGATCTCTTCCTGTCGGAAGAACAGTACCTGATCAAGAACGGGAGAAGGAAGCGCCGCGAATCCCACGGGACGCCATAGAAATCGACCGGGATCGATCCCGTGAAGCAGGCGGGCGCCGATTTGGTGCGCGTTTGGCCGCCTTGCAAGCTTGCTGTTGGTGGATTCTGGGATTTCCTGGCTGTAGGTGCCGCGCTCTCATACTCTTCCTCCTCTGGGATGGCGCTTAGCCTTTTGTGGCTAGATCCCTCGGAATCTTCTAATTTCGGTCTTAGCGATGATTGTAGCCCGGCGGCGGCGCGCTTCTCCAGAATGGAGGGAGTGCAGCAGGTTTGGCAGCCGTTTACGCTGCCGTGTTGACGATGCGGGCCTTTTTCTCATTTTGCACCTAACCTTTTGGGATTTCACTGCATTGGACGTTTGGTGAGGATCTACTTTTTTTTTGAGGGGGGATGAGGATCTACTAGGGGACGAACGAATCATACTCTGGGCTGCCCAGGTTTTGGGCTAGGCTTTGGAAAGCCCAGTATGAAAACACCAAGCCCGAACCTGGCCCGAAGTACTTGAACAATGCTTTATTTATTTAATTTGATTCACCACAAAAAATTATTTAATTTGATCTCTTGGCTATTATTAAAAATACCTATATATTTTTAAAAAATTAGTCAGGAGTGTCGTCCCCTATGAGGGCATTTTCCCTGGGTGTGGAAGCGCTTCAAGTGTTGCGTCCCAATTTCGTCATATGTCGCATGTGGACGCACCTCCACACACGAGCCTGTTTTTTTAGGTTTTGTTTGATTTTTTTCTATAAAATAAATAGATTTTGGGGATTTGCTCATTTTTCCGAGCTGTCTCAATTTTTTTAGGGTTTTTTGGGATTTCTCTTACCTTTTATTTTCTCGGGTTTTCCTGTTTTTAGAGCACATGTAGGTTGCAGTGGAGGAGTGTATATTAATTCGCGTTTGTTCATGTAGGAAGCACAATAGTGTGCTAGTTTGGAGCACATACACATAGGAAGCACGCGTTGGTGCAAGTTTGGAGCAAAGTTTAATTCACATAGGGAGCCCGGGTTAGTGTCATTTGGGAGCATAGATTAGTTCACGTAAGAAGCACAGGTCAATGCTAGTTGAGACTTGAGAGCACATGCACGTGAGAAGTACATGTTGCTCCTACTTATAGGTTAGTTCACTTAGAGAGCACATATTAGTGTTGGTTTGGAGCATATATTGGAGGCATGCAGATTAGTGCTAGTTGGAAGGACGCGGCATTTCGGCTCTTGGGTGCATCTGCACCCAAGGGTAAACAGTAACATAAGAAACTACTAGAAAAAATAATGAAAGATATTCGAGTGCGTGATGTCCGTGTCAAATTTCATCATGTTTGGATATATACTCAATTTTTTTTCTTTTTTACTAAGAGCTGCTCAGATGTTCCAAACATGACAAAATTTGACATGGACATTATGCACTCAAACATCTTTCATGAAAAAAAAAACAATTTTTCTGGACTTTTCTAGTGTTTTTTACTTTACAGTTCACCAGGAGCATATGAGCCTGAGCTCAGAAATGAATATTCATAGTTGGAACTACAGCTTGGGGGGCACATATTAGTAATAGTAGGGAGAACTGTTATTTCAGTTAGGAGCACATGTTAGTGTAGTTGGGAGCACAAATTTTGCCTAAAAAAGTTTGATGAAAGCTATCAACATGGTATCTAGTTTCGAAGATGTCAACGTAAAAAACACAATAGTGAAAACGGTTCGTAATTTAGACGTGTGGTTTGAGAAAAAGATGTTTAAAAAAGTGGATCTACAAAAACACACGAACAAACCCACTCATCCGTCTCCTCCTGTAGGGGGTATCCCACCAAAAATTTTGGATGTCGACAAGTGGCGCACTTGCGGTGTACAACTTGTCGCCACCAGCAGAGATGAGAAGTGACCTTTGTAAAGTGTACCCCTTAACTAGTGATTTTGTAAATAAAACATAATTTTAGAACATTTTGGGTTGGGCTCCGGATGGAAAAGTGGATCCCAAGAACTAGCTCAGATGACGTGCTTTTGGACCCCATATTACCCGTGCTCAAGTTTACATCCAATGGCTAGCTATTGAGGTTGTGTCTAAACTTGTGTTTCATGAAAGAATATGATATTTGTTGTACACTTCAGTGTGTCTTTGAATCACCATAACTGACATTGCATGTACTCTCCACGACATAGTACACATAAAAACGTGTCAACATCTTCCATCCATGCCTCTCCAACATGGGAAACTAAGGGTCTTCAGAACCAAAAGCCTAAATGCCCATCAATGACCCTACTTGTCGACGATGTAGTGGGCCTATTGTCAAAGCAAGAACATGGCATAGGGTGAAGCGATCAAGTGAATGTGGTCGGTGATGCACTTATTAATGACCCGATTGTTCTCCTTCTCTATGGCTCGAAGGTGCCATTCTTGCAACTTGGTGGCGCCTCCTCTATCGACTGATCTGCCATCGTTGGTGTTTTGGCATAACACGATATCCCAGAGATTTCACAGGTGGCTTTGTCCCCATCAACATGACACACACACACACACACACACACACGTGTTAGGCCCTATGACATATTCATTGGCAGGAGAAGATAATGTTGGGGATTGAAAGAAATCAAAAAAATCTTGCACCAATGCAGTTGATCATTAGATTAAGAGGAAGACCTTATAATCGATATAAATGCAAGGAATAGGGTTGTCATGCAACAAGGATGCACATAGATTTATGTATGAATGAAAGTTCTCTTATGGACTAGTGGGGGTCCATAAACTTGCTTCTCATGAAGACCTAGAGTTCATTTGAGGAGGCTCATCATTGGAATATTCTAGGATTGATAATTATGTCTATAGGAGGGTTAATAGACTACTAATCACAATAATGGCCTCTTTTCCAAAGTTTAGATTTTTGGCAGAATTTAGGCTTTTCCAGCAATCTATAGAACGCCCTACACATGGAAGTCTAGAAAAATAGGTAGTGGAAAGTAAAGACATGCAAGTGAAAGTAAAGGAGTAGAGTTTAGAGAATCGCAAGCACAATTGGCTTGGTGAAGATTTTTCCCTATGGTTAAGATAGTTGGCAATATCTTACATCCAAGTTGATGGAGGCTATGTTCAACGAAGGGTCTAAGATCACAAGGATCTCGATTGCAAGATTCCTAATGGCCCACAAAAGGACACTCAACCACGAAGGGTCCACAAAGAAGCAACCACACCCATTCCACATGTCTTGCGCCCATGAAGGACTATACTCACTAGGGTTGATCTTCACAAAGTAGGCGAGCTCTAAGTCCGTACAAACTTCTTGGATTCTTCACAAACCTAAAGACTTCCAAGCACACCTAGCAGATCCAGGAGGCGCACATCCTCCAAAAGTAACAAGATATAGGTTGCTTGACAATGAACCCCTTACTCTTGTGCTTTAAAAGTTAATCTCCTCAACACTCAAACTCTCTCAAGATCTGGCTATGGATTTGGAGAAGGTAGAAATGGTGGGAAAGAGGGGATTGGATCTCAAAGGGCTTGATTGGATGGTTGGAGTGGGTTGCCCTTTGAAATTAGCACAAGGAGGTGGAGTTCTCTCTCGGAAAAAATGAAGAGAGTGGAGTTTGCTTCGAGTACTAGTGGGATAGGTGGGTTATATATAGGCAAGACAAAAAATCTACTCGTTACACACCTTTATACACACTTCGGAGGCTCTGGCTGGTTTTGCTCGGTGGATCTAAAGTGAACAAAAATGTCATCTTTTAGATGCATTGGTAGGTCTGAATGGTTTCAATTGGTGGCTTTGAGATGACTACCTTGGCACTAGTACACTTACTGTTGGCACTTCAGAAGTTTCAACTGGTTTTGCTCGGAAGTTCTGACATGAAAACACAAGGTTTGCCATGTTGCTTCTGTGGCTCCGACTGGAATGTTGGAGCTCCGGTTGAACATGGGTTTGGAAATCTAACTATATTTGGATGTTTCGGTGGTTCCAAGTGGAAGTGCTTTGGTAACACCGAATGGAATTGAGCTAGGTACATATAGTGGAAATATTAAAGGATCTTGAGGAGTTTTGGAGTTTGATCTTTATACATGGAGCAAAAGGCTCATTTCGCATTCTTGTGCCCTTTTGATAGTATCGCATGCCTATGGACTCGATGTGATCTTGGATCACTAAAATGAAGATGTAGAATCCTTTGACCTGTCCAACACTTGTCTTTATGCCATTTTAGGGGTCACCTTCCATTCAATGTTGTACCTAAAAGAACTTCTCCTAAAATATACTTTGAAGCACCATTAATTCTTTGAGATGTGTTCGCATGAATTACCAAAATCCACCTTGGGGATTCGATGCACTGTTGAATATACACGTCAAGTTGTCGCAAACCAAATTTCTCAAATTTGACCTCCTCGCTATTTTCTAGATTTCCCGCTCTCATTTAATTACATAAAATGATTTCACCATTTTCTAGGTGCCAAATGAGCATGAGCCCAACTAGTAAATCTTCCCCTACCTATTACCCTTCACATATGTTCTTCCTAATCCCAGCCTTGTTGATTCAATATTTATTTTTATTTGTAAATAAATTCCCATTGATAAAACCTTTGTGAAGTATTCCCTTTTCAGCCAACTTATTTTTTGCCAAGAAAACTATGGTAGTATCTCATGCTCGTGTATGTTTCAATGTGAAAAAACATGAGGTGCCTTAGTTCCATATTTTGCCTTGCAAAGTGGTCAAACTTTCTGACCAGAACATCCCACAAAATGTTTTGTGATTTTCTAGGTAGCCCCTTGTGCTGAAAATTTTTGGGGGCTCGCTATACCTCTTAGAGAAGCTACCATATTTTTGCTAGCACAACCTTGACCATTTGAACCACTTAGAAATTCATTTCCATTTATGAATAGTATAAAAGTTGCACCATGTCAGTGAAGCGGACATTGTCCATTTTTGCTCTCAAACTTTCCAAGAATGTCAAGGATCCCTAGTGATGCAACCATACCAAAGTTTGGACCAAGCCATGACCCAGAGAGAACCCCATGACCTCATGTCAATGATGGCATGGTGACACCGTTCGACCATAGCAGCACCATTGCAGACATGACGGTTCGACACCACAGTGCTTACATTTATTACATGTAGCCACTCCATCATGATCACTCAACAACGTGAGCCACCCCAAGCACCCCCACTCACACTCTCCTCCCGGTCACACACCTAGCTTGTCATCCTCGTTGATGATGTGACTGCCGCAACGGAAATGCATCTGGACAACAAACCCTGAGCCATTTCCCAGGCCATGTTCACTGGCCGCAGCCCTACTTACCTACCTAGCCTCTACCTTGCCTACCATTGCACCTTGGAGCAACCCCGTCGCCTTGAATGCACAACCCACACAGGCGGTCATCCATGACCATGGCGTCGAGCATAAAAGATGGCGCCTCACGGACACATAACTCACCCAACTCCTCTTGTTACACTTAATCGTTGCATCAAGTGAAGGAGAGTGTTGTGTTCCATCACATTGAGCTAGAGTAGCTCAACAAGGGTGTTCCGACCCTCACCGGTAGTCACCGCTTTGATGCCTTATGTTTCAGTTCTTCCCGGTCTTGAGCCCCTCTTAGCATGTTGAACCTTATGTGGGGCTGACCCCTTGCTATTGCTTTGTGCATGGAGGGATGTTTTAAAGTTTTTCCATCACCAACACCGGAGACGAAGCGGTTGATCCCTTCCGTCGAGCCCCACCACCGTGCGACTCGCCGTTTGGTAGATATTCTCACCCTGACACGCATAACACCTCCCTGAGCACCGTCGTGACCCCTGGCTAGCAAGCTCCCGCCATTGTTCTATTTTCTGGTTAGGGATAACCCTTTGCTTAAGCAAGACTGGCCCCACCTGCAGCGACCTACGGTTGAGTAACCCGCGCGGGCTTACCGTCAGTGGTACTATGGTTTTACGCCTTTGATGCCCCCTAGCCTGCTTAGTTTTCTTTTAAAATTTAACTGGTTACATTTGATCAAACTTTGACTAACTATATCTTGCTAATTTTAACTTCAAATGAATTACTTCTTCTCTATTGGTTTTGTATTGAAATGCTCTTTCCAGTAGCATGCTTGTTAGATTTTTTTATTGCTTTCTATGTTGTTATTGTTTTCATTATGTTGCTTCTATGCCAATTAAAGAAAATCATATTATTTATTCTAGAGGGACATAATCTTGTTGGTGAACAACACCACCCTATTTATGTGGAAGAAAATAACTCCAGAACGCTGCCTCCATGTGCTCAACTTCAATGATCTATGGCCCCATCATGGACCTCTCGCTGATCCTATGCTCCTCCTCCCGCGCAAGGCGCTCTTTGACGGGATCCCATTCTCGCTCGGGAAGCTATGATGCCTATACTGTCTTAAGATATTGTCCAATAGCATGTTTGGCATCATTCTTGGGCGTTGCATTGGCGGCATCAAGGTACTCCAGCTGTAGTCACGGTGGGCAGTTAAGGAGGAGGTGGATGAGGGAGATGATGATCCAACACTAATCTTAGGAGATGGAAAAGGATTGGGGACAGAGGATGCGGGATGGATATGACATGTGGGGCATGTATGCCACCGAGAGTATACTGTGATCTCGAGCAGGATGGATCTTTTCTCGGTGCACCAAATGGGTCTAGAGTTTAGATTGATCGTGATTAATGAGTATAGGGGTGTCTATTTCAGGGATTGAGATGTTAGGGTTTAATTCCGATTGGCCGTATAAATTCAAGGTTTAAAATAGACTTCAAACGCATTCCAAAGCGACAATCTTAGAAGGTGGTGGCAATAAAGAACCCATCGTCGCCCGATCGGGTAAGCTCGAGTCAATTTTCTAAGTGAATATGTAAGGCCTTGATGGTGAAAGGTATATCACATGGTGCCCTCCCTCGAAGAGGAAAATGATTCCTGAGGATGTCATCGTCACTCACGCCATCAAGGCTTTTGTCCAACCACCGCACCCACAGTATTTTAGAAAACACTATCACCTACGGACACTTAACCTTCACCACAAGTGAGTTGGGCGCTCGTCCGTGGAGATAAAAAAGCCTATGTCGGGTAAGCTAGGGTCGTCTATGGTCATCCAAGAAAGAAAAAAACAAGCCCATGGGCTAGGTTCCCAACCCAAGGTCATGAACTGCACCACCCCATGCCCTCATCGATGCAACTCCCTCCTCGATGGAGGCTCTTCACATTGGCGCATCAAACGTGATGCCCTGTATCAATGCCGCTCACGACATGCCCCCTGATACTCACATCCCCAGCTAGTTTTTATGCTTGGTAAATATCACATGGGGTCCTGAGAAGTAAGGTTTGCAGTATGCAACAAATATTTCGCTTAGTGAATAACTAGCGTATCAATCCAAGTAGCTCTTCGATCAATACGTGCCCACAATTGAAACACTTCAGTTGGTACCACATGTAAAGAATAGATAGAGGGATTAGAGATAGTTTTATTTTTATTTTTATTCTCTTGGGGAGGATCCCACATTTAAGCGACATAAGGAGACATGGGCACAATTGTAAAGGAAACATCCATGGACGGTCAAGGCCTTTGACCGGACTGAACCATCATGGAAGGGTCTTTCTGTAAGGAGGCTTGAAGGAAGAGGGGTAGATTTAAGCACTTTGAAAAGTAAACGGTACATTTGAACAATGGATTTGAGTTCAGGGTGGAAATGAAATTGTCCCTAACTAACAAGTATGTTAATCACCCTTGGGTAAGAAAGCTATAAGGAGTACAACCGTTTGACTTTTTTAAACGCATGAAAGTATATAGGTTTATAATAAAGAAATTGTACTAGATATATTTTTACTCTTCGTAAATGTCAAATGTTTTGAGACATACACTCCTTAGCCTGGAAAACATAATGCATTCAGTGGGAATCCATCCCGGTTACGAGCTAAAGGAGTTAAACCATGCCCACTAAGACCTTGTACAATGCAAGGTGCTTAGAGAAATAAATCAATTTTTTATTAAGCATTGGTATTTATTTCTAGATGGAAAATGCTTCATTAGACACCCCTCATAGGGATAAGCACTGGTGTTTAAAAAAGCGGTTTATTTTACTAAGCACCACCCTAAACACCTTACATTATACAAGGCCTAACCATTACAGCCCACACTAGTGTGTGTTAAAATGGAAGGAAATGCTAAGGAAGTGTGGCAATCCTTGGGTGTCAAGGACATGGTTGATAGAGCTCGATCAGTAGACTATGTGGGAGAAGCAACGCTGGAATTCCTACTTAATTATCAAGATACATATTGCGGTGTTGGGACTTCGAAACTTTGGTGAAACAGTAGCTGTTGGTGCTTGATATCTCTGGTGGGAACGTCGCAAGTTTTTTCATGGAGAAAGGACTCAAACCCCAATTCAAATTGCATATGCAGTCTGTGTGACTGTGTCCTCGCTGCAAACTATGTGATTGCAACATCTTCGAAGGCAAGCATAAAAAAGGGTGGATGGTCTCGACCACCATCGGGGTTTGTGAAACTTAATATTGATGCTGCATATGATAATGAATCCATGATGGTCTCGGCAGGGGCGATTGTTAGGGACTCACACGGAACCTTCATTGGAGGAGGAAATTGTAAACTAGATTTATGCATTGATGCTCTATCCGCAGAAGCTCAGGCTCTTAAGTTTAGGGTCTAGTTGTCATAAAATCTAAGTTGCAATAAGCTGGTAAACTCAGATAGCATGGATGTAATAGAGGTGATGAACAATGAAGGACGATCCCCTGGCGAAGCAGTAGCCATTTTTATAACTGCTATCATATTGCTTGTGGTATTCCCAATGTTTTATTTCAACATTGTGTTCTACTCGTGCATATTACATCAACGCATAAAACCAGGCTCGGATGCCACTGTTGGGGAACGTAGTTGTCGGTGTCAAAACCGGCGGATCTCGGGTAGGGGGTCCCGAATTGTGCGTCTAAGGTGGATGGTAATAGGAGGCAGGGGACACGATGTTTTACCCAGGTTTGGGCCCTCTTGATGGAGGTAAAACCCTACGTCCTGCTTGATTTATTCTTGATGATATGAGTATTACAAGAGTTGATCTACCATGAGATCGGAGAGGCTAAACCCTAGAAGCTAGCCTATGGTATGATTGTATGTTGTCCTACAGACTAAAACCCTCCGGTTTATGTAGACACGGAGGGGGCTAGGGTTACACAAGGTTGGTTACAAAGGAGGAGATATACATATCCGTATTTCCTAGCTTGCCTTCCATGCCAAGTAGAGTCCCATCCGGACACGAGACGAAGTCTTCAATCTTGTATCTTCATAGTCCAATAGTCCGGCCAAAGGATATAGTCCGGCTGTCCGGAGACCCCCTAATCCAGGACTCCCTTAGTAGCCCCCAAACCAGGCTTCAATGACGATGAGTCCGGCGCACAGTGTTGTCTTCGGCATTGTAAGGCGGGTTCTTCTCGATCTTCCGAACATTTGTAAAGCAGTGTCCGGTCCCATAAATGTTTGGACCTCTTGGCTTCTATGCCCAATAAGGGCTATCTCCCATGCGTCGAATGAATACGAGGCGCCAGGGTGTTTTTACATTCACCCCCTAGCCAGATAAATAAATTGTCTATTAAAGGGATGGGGATCCTTAGATCCAATCCATACCATCCTCCCCCAGCGAGAATCCATCAAAGCGCGTTTCGGAAAGATCCATTCCAGCATGGCCGACTTCCGCAACTCCTCCTCCTGCCCCCGTAGCCCTAAGCCCGGTGATCGGGAGAGGTGTTCAGTCCTGCACAGTCGATTAGTCGAACTGCAGACTAAGGGATTTCTCCCTCCGGCGTATATGGTGCCCGTTCGAGCCGGGCTTGCCACCTACAATGGCGGGGAGCAAGCGGAGAGCTTTCCCTGTCCCTCTATGGGGGAACGGGTCTGCCTTGTTCCCTATTTATTAAGGGGACTTAGATTTCCAATTCATCCGTTCCTCCGCGGGCTCCTGGAGTTCTACGGCCTCCAATTACACAATTTCACCCCTGCCTCCATCCTACATATCGCCGACTATGTTGCTCTCTGTGAGTTGTTCCTGGGCTGCGAGGCTCACTTCGAGCTGTGGAAAAGGCTATTTTGCCTCGTCCCTCGCACACAGAGGGGGTCACTTTATCAAGTGGGCGGAGCCAAAATATGGCGCATCACCGATACCGGATACCTGCCCGGTACCCCGAAGAAGTCGTCCGAAGACTGGCCTTCAGAATGGTTTTATATGGAGGATGTTCCCCTTCCGAACCCTGTTCGGTGGGGTCTTCCTGAGTTCAACAATGCTCCTCTGAAGAAACGCCGAAGTTGGCGCCCACGGAGCCCCCAGGTGGAAGACAATGGAGAAGTCCTCTATCTGATGAACCGGATTAAAGCATTGGCTCGATCAGGATTGACAGTAATCGAAGTTATGTCGATTTGTATAATGTGGGGAGTGCAACCACTTCAATATCGTGGGCACCCCTTGTGGTTTTTTAACGGGGCGGATGATGCCACCCGCTGCGGGCGTAAGGGTCCTGGTAATGTTGCCGCTTTAGCAAAAATTCTGTCTGAATTGTTCAAGGGTGAGGAAGAGGAGTTCACCCGCATCAAGCCACGGGATGGATCCTCCATGTACAATCCTCCAAGCTGGGTAAGTTATACCTCCCTACTCCCATTTTCCCACATTCTTTGTCGTAGGTATTCACCTTGCCACTTTGCGGCAGGAACTGCAAAAAGCCATAAAGGAGGTCAGCAGCCCTTCTCCACAACCAGAGGATCCTGACCGGGCCCTCGACTCCGGACTTGAAGAAGATCTGGTTATATTCGTGAAGCTGATAGACCGGCGGTTCTATCAGTTAAGCTGCGATGATGCCATGGTGGCCATTACGGCCGACTATCCCGGACTGCTCCCTGCATCGCACGTAAGAAAAACCAAAAATCCCAACTCCAAAAACTAGGATCCCCTTTTAGACACTTCACCCACCATATACACATGGCATTTTTACAGGGAAGGCATTCGGGATGCCCTGCTGAACCCGCAGCAACTCGCCAACAAGAGGCACCGAGGCCGGGTAGGCCAAAAAGGAAGGCGGTCAGGATGGAGACGTCGACACAAAGGTATGACAAAAACCCCGCTCTGTGGTTGTCGTCTTTCTCGAAATATAATGACGCCCGTGTTTCTTTAACAGAAAAAACGCTCGTCAAAATATGTCTGGCGATGTTACTAATCACGCTTCCACCAGTCGGGTGCCAGGACCGGACATAGAGGCGGAAGCCGATATGGGGCGGGCGCCGGATAATCCCCCTATAGAGGATGCGGATAGATTATCCGCTACAAACTCAGAAGTGGAAAGCGCCATGAATCATAGGCGCCGCCGGGCCGTACTCCATGACGCTTGTTTCTCACCAGAGGCATTTGATGCCTTCAATTCTGGAGAGGCGTACCTCTGAGCTGCTCAAGATGGTCTAGCCAGAGCCACGGATCAGTATGTAAAGGATGTACGGGTAAGTAAATCTGACGATTTATATGTATCTGTGGCCCCTGAGACTTGAAACAGTTAGCAGAACTGATTTAAGGATCATCTTTATTGTGCAGGTTCTTACAGAGAAGAATACTAGGCTGTCACAGGAGCTAGAGGAATGCAAGACCCAAATGCGGGCCGCTGTTGCCGCATTGCAAGAACCAAAAAAGTCACCCGCTGGTAACATTTACTTTAAAAAATGATGGTTACCATATAGTGTGCGACGTGGCCGCAGATCTTAACAATAGATGTTGGAGATGAATCCGGAGAAAATCCGGAGGACCAGCATGTTATGCGATAGCTAGAGGCTGGCAAACGCGTGCTGACTGAGGTTATGTTGGAAATATGCCCTAGAGGCAATAATAAAATGATTATTATATTTCCTTGTTCATGATAATTGTCTATTATTCATGCTATAATCGTATTATCCGTAAATCGTAATACATGTGTGAATACATAGACCACAATGTGTCCCTAGTGAGCCTCTAGTTGACTAGCTCGTTGATCAACAGATAGTCATGGTTTCCTGGCTATGGACATGGGGATGTCATTGATAACGGGATCACATCATTAGGAGAATGATGTGATGGACAAGACCCAAACCTAAGCATAGCACAAAGATCGTGTAGTTCGTTTGCTGTAGCTTTTCTGAATGTCAAGTATCATTTCCTTAGACCATGAGATTGTGGAACTCCCGGTACCGTAGGAGTGCCTTGGGTGTGCCAAACGTCACAACGTAACTGGGTGACTATAAAGGTACATTACAGGTGTCTCCGAAAGTGTCTGTTGGGTTGGCACGAATCGAGACTGGGATTTGTCACTCCGTATGACGGAGAGGTATCTCTGGGCCCACTCGGTAATGCATCATCATAATGAGCTCAATGTGATCAAGTGGTTGATCACGGGATCATGCATTACGGTACGAGTAAAGTGACTTGCCGGTAATGAGACTGAACAAGGTATTGGGATACCGACGATCGAGTCTCGGGCAAGTAATGTACCGATTGACAAAGGGAATTGTATACGGATTGATTAAGTCCTCGACATCGTGGTTCATCCGATGAGATCATCGAGGAGCATGTGGGAGCCAACATGGGTATCCAGATCCCGCTGTTGGTTATTGACCGGAGAGTCGTCTCGGTCATGTCTGCTTGTCTCCCGAACCCGTAGGGTCTACACACTTAAGGTTCGGTGACGCTAGGGTTGTAGAGATATTAGTATGCAGCAACCCGAAAGTTGTTCGGAGTCCCGGATGGGATCCCGGACATCACGAGGAGTTCCAGAATGGTCCGGAGGTGAAGAATTATATATAGGAAGTGCAATTTCGGCCATCGGGAAGGATTCGGAGTCACCGGTATTGTACCGGGACCACCGGATGGGTCCTGGGGGTCCACCGGGTGGGGCCACCCATCCCGGAGGGCCCCGTGGGCTGAAGTGGGGAGGGAACCAGCCCCTAGTGGGCTGGTGCCCCCCCTTGCCCCCCTGCGCCTAGGGTTGGAAACCCTAGGGTGGGGGGCGCCTCCACTTGCCTTGGGGGGCAAGCCTCCCCCTTGGCCGCCCCCCCCCCCAAGGAGATCCCATCTCCTAGGGTCGGCTCCCCCCAGGGGGCCTATATAAAGGGGGGAGGGCAGCCACACCTCAAGTCTTGGTGCCTCCCTCTCCCCTGCTACACCTCTCCCTCTCGTAGAAGCTCGGCGAAGCCCTGCTGCGATCACTGCTGCATCCACCACCATGCCGTCGTGCTACTGGATCTTCATCAACCTCTCCTTCCCCCTTGCTGGATCAAGAAGGAGGAGATGTCATCCGCTCCGTACGTGTGTTGAACGCGGAGGTGCCGTCCGTTCGGCACTTGGTCATCGGTGATTTGGATCACGGCGAGTACGACTCCATCATCCCCGTTCTCTTGAACGCTTCCGCTCGTGATCTACAAGGGTATGTAGATGCACTATCCTCTCGTTGCTAGTTGACTCCATAGATTGATCTTGGTGAAACATAGGAATTTTTTTTGTTTTTTGCAACATTCCCCAATAGTGGCATCATGAGCTAGGTCTATGCGTAGTTACTATGCACGAGTAGAACACAAAGTAGTTGTGGGCGTCGATATTGTCAGTTTGCTTGCCGTTACTAGTCTTATATTGATTCGGCGGCATCGTGGGATGAAGCGGCCCAGACCAACCTTACACGTACGCTTACGTGAGACCGGTTCCACCGACTGACATGCACTAGTTGCATAAGGTGGCTGGCGGGTGTGTGTCTCTCCCACTTTAATCGGATCAGATTCGATGAACAGGGTCCTTATGAAGGGTAAATAGAAATTGGCAATTCACGTTGTGGTTTTGGCGTAGGTAAGAAACGTTCTTGCTAGAAACCTATAGCAGCCACTTAAAAACTTGTAACAACAATTAGAGGACGTCTAACTTGTTTTTGCAGCAAGTGTTTTGTGATGTGATATGGCCAAAGGTTGTGATGAATGATGAATGATATATGTGATGTATGAGATTGATCATGTTCTTGTAATAGGAATCACGACTTGCATGTCGATGAGTATGAAAACCGGCAGGAGCCATAGGAGTTGTCTTTATTTTTTGTATGACCTGCGTGTCATTGAGAAACGCCATGTAAATTACTTTATTTTATTGCTAAACGTGTTAGCCATAGTAGTAGAAGTAATAGTTGGCGAGCAACTTCATGGAGACACGATGATGGAGATCATGATGATGGAGATCATGGTGTCATGCTGGTGACAAGATGATCATGGAGCCCCAAGATGGAGATCAAAGGAGCTATATGATATTGGCCATATCATGTCACTATTATTTGATTGCATGTGATGTTTATCATATTTTTTGCATCTTGTTTACTTAGAACGACGGTAGTAAATAAGATGATCCCTCATAATAATTTCAAGAAAGTGTTCCCCCTAACTGTGCGCCGTTGCGACAGTTCGTTGTTTCGAAGCACCACGTGATGATCGAGTGTGATAGATTCCAACATTCACATACAACGGGTGTAAGACAGATTTACACACGCAATACACTTAGGTTGACTTGACGAGCCTAGCATGTATAGACATGGCCTCGGAACACAGAAGACCGAAAGGTCGAGCATGAGTCGTATAGAAGATACGATCAACATGAAGATGTTCACCGATGTTGACTAGTCCGTCTCACGTGATGATCGGACACGGCCTAGTCAACTCGGATCATGTTATACTTAGGTGACTGGAGGGATGTCTATCTAAGTGGGAGTTCATTGAATAATTTGATTAGATGAACTTAATTATCATGAACTTAGTCTAAAATCTTTACAATATGTCTTGTAGATCAAATGGCCAACGTTGTCCTCAACTTCAACGCGTTCCTAGAGAAAACCAAGCTGAAAGACGATGGCAGCAACTATACGGACTGGGTCCGGAACCTGAGGATCATCCTCATAGCTGCCAAGAAAGATTATGTCCTAGAAGCACTGCTAGGTGACGCACCAGTCCCACAAAACCAAGACGTTATGGACGCTTGGCAGACACATGCTGATTATTACTCCCTCGTTCAGTGCGGCATGCTTTACAGCTTAGAACCGGGGCTCCAAAAGCGTTTTGAGCGACACGGAGCATATGAGATGTTCAAAGAGCTGAAGATGGTTTTCCAAGCTCATGCCCGGGTTGAGAGATATGAAGTCTTCGACAAGTTCTTCAGCTGTAAGATGGAGGAAAATAGTTCTATCAATGAGCACATACTCAAAATGTTTGGGTTGCATAACCGCTTGACTCAGCTGGGAGTTAATCTCCCGGATGATGCGGTCATTGACAGAATCCTTCAGTCGCTTCCACCAAGCTACAAGAGCTTTGTGATGAACTTCATATGCAGGGGATGGAAAAGACCATTCCTGAAGTATTTGCAATGTTGAAATCAGCAGAGGTAGAAGTCAAAAAGGAACATCAAGTGTTGATGGTGAATAAAACCACTAAGTTCAAGAAAGGCAAGGGTAAGAATAACTTCAAGAAGGACGGCAAGGGAGTTGCCGCGCCCGGTAAGCAAGCTGCCGGGAAGAAGCCAAAGAATGGACCCAAGCCCGAGACTGAGTGCTTTTATTGCAAGGGAAGTGGTCACTGGAAGCGGAACTGCCCCAAATACTTAGCGGACAAGAAGTCCGGCATCACAAAAGGTATATGTGATATACATGTAATTGATGTGTACCTTACCAGTACTCGTAGTAGCTCCTGGGTATTTGATAGCGGTGCGGTTGCTCACATTTTTAACTCAAAGCAGGAGCTGCGGAATAAGCGGAGACTGGCGAAGGACGAGGTGACGATGCGCGTCGGGAATGGTTCCAAGGTCGATGTGATCGCCGTCGGCACGCTACCTCTACATTTACCTACGGGATTAGTTTTAAACCTCACTAATTGTTATTTAGTGCCAGCTTTGAGCATGAACATTGTATCAGGATCTTGTTTAATACGAGATGGCTACTCATTTAAATCTGAGAATAATGGTTGTTCTATTTATATGAGAGATATGTTTTATGGTTATGCTCCGATGGTGAATGGTTTATTCTTAATGAATCTCGAGCGTAATGCTACACATATTCATAGTGTGAATACCAAAAGATGTAAGGTTGATAATGATAGTCCCACATACTTGTGGCACTGCCGCCTTGGTCACATAGGTGTCAAACGCATGAAGAAGCTCCATGCAGATGGACTTTTAGAGTCTCTTGATTACGAATCATTTGACACGTGCGAACCATGCCTCATGGGTAAAATGACCAAGACTCCATTCTCAGGAACAATGGAGCGAGCAACCAACTTATTGGAAATCATACATACTGATGTGTGCGGTCCAATGAGTGTTGAGGCTCGCGGTGGCTATCGTTATGTTCTCACCCTCACTGATGACTTGAGTAGATATGGGTATGTCTACTTAATGAAACACAAGTCTGAGACCTTTGAAAAGTTTAAGGAATTTCAGAGTGAGGTTGAGAATCAACGTGACAGGAAAATCAAGTTCTTGCGATCAGATCGTGGGGGAGAATACTTGAGTCACGAATTTAGCACACACTTAAGAAAATGTGGAATAGTTTCACAACTCACGCTGCCTGGAACACCTCAGCGTAATGGTGTGTCCGAACGTTGTAATCGCACTCTATTAGATATGGTGCGATCTATGATGTCTCTTACCGATTTACCGCTATCATTTTGGGGCTATACTTTAGAGACTGCCGCATTCACTTTAAATAGGGCTCCGTCGAAATCCGTTGAGACGACACCGTATGAATTATGGTTTGGGAAGAAACCTAAGCTATCGTTTCTAAAAGTTTGGGGATGCGATGCTTATGTCAAGAAACTTCAACCTGAAAAGCTCGAACCCAAGTCGGAAAAATGTGTCTTCATAGGATACCCTAAAGAAACTATTGGGTATACCTTCTACCTCAGATCCGAAGGCAAGATCTTTGTTGCCAAGAATGGGTCCTTTCTAGAGAAAGAGTTTCTCTCGAAAGAAATAAGTGTGAGGAAGGTAGAACTTGATGAAGTATTACCTCTTGAACCAGTAAGTGGCGCAGCTCAAGAAAATGTTCCTGAGGTGCCTGCACCGACTAGAGAGGAAGTTGATGATGATGATCATGAAACTTCAGATCAAGTTGCTACTGAACTTCGTAGGTCCACAAGGACACGTTCCGCACCAGAGTGGTACGGCAACCCTGTCTTGGAAATCATGTTGTTAGACAACGGTGAACCTTCGAACTATGAAGAAGCGATGGCGGGCCCGGATTCCGAGAAATGGCTGGAAGCCATGAAATCCGAGATAGGATCCATGTATAAAAACGAAGTATGGACTTTGACTGACTTGCCTGTTGATCGGCGAGCCATAGAAAATAAATGGATCTTTAATAAGAAGACAGACGCGGATGGTAATGTGACCATCTATAAAGCTCGGCTTGTTGCTAAGGGTTATCGACAAGTTCAAGGGGTTGACTACGATGAGACTTTCTCATCCGTAGCGAAGCTGAAGTCCGTCTGAATCATGTTAGCAATTGCCGCATTCTATGATTATGAGATATGGCAAATGGACGTCAAAACGGCATTCCTTAATGGTTTCCTTAAGGAAGAATTGTATATGATGCAGCCGGAAGGTTTTGTCGATCCTAAGAATGCTGACAAGGTGTGCAAGCTCCAACGCTTGATTTATGGGTTGGTGCAAGCATCTCGGAGTTGGAACATTCGCTTTGATGAGATGATCAAAGAGTTTGGGTTTATGCAGACTTATGGAGAAGCCTGCATTTACAAGAAAGTGAGTGGGAGCTCTGTAGCATTTCTCATATTGTATGTGGATGACATACTGTTGATGGGAAATGATATAGAATTCTTGAAAAGCATAAAGGCCTATTTGAACAAGTGTTTTTCAATGAAGGACCTTGGAGAAGCTGCTTATATATTAGGCATCAAGATCTATAGAGATAGATCGAGACGCCTCATTGGTCTTTCACAGAGTACGTACCTTGACAAGATATTGAAGAAGTTCAAAATGGATCAGTCAAAGAAGGGGTTCTTGCCTGTATTGCAAGGTACGAGATTGAGCTTGGCTCAATGCCCGACCACGGCAGAAGATAGAGAAAAGATGAGTGTCGTCCCCTATGCCTCGGCCATAGGGTCTATCATGTATGCTATGCTGTGTACCAGACCTGACGTAAACCTTGCCGTGAGTTTGGTAGGAAGGTACCAAAGTAATCCCAGCATGGAACACTGGACAGCGGTCAAGAATATCCTAAAGTACCTGAAAAGGACCAAGGAAATGTTTCTCGTTTATGGAGGTGACGAAGAGCTCGTCGTAAAGGGTTACGTCGATGCTAGCTTCGACATAGATCTGGATGACTCTAAGTCACAAACCGGATACGTGTATATTTTGAATGGTGGGGCAGTAAGCTGGTGCAGTTGCAAGCAAAGCATTGTGGCGGGATCTACATGTGAAGTGGAGTACATGGCAGCCTCAGAGGCAGCACACGAAGCAGTCTGGGTGAAGGAGTTCATTACCGACCTAGGAGTCATGCCCAATGCGTCGGGCCCGATGACTCTCTTCTGTGACAACACTGGAGCTATTGCCCTTGCTAAGGAGCCCAGGTTTCACAGGAAGACCAGGAATATCAAGCGTCGCTTCAACTCCATTCGTGAAAGTGCTCAAAATGGAGACATAGAGATTTGTAAAGTACATTAAGACCTGAATGTAGTAGATCCGTTGACTAAACCTCTCCCTAGACCAAAACATGATCAACACCAGAATTCCATGGGTGTTCGATTCATCACAATGTAACTAGATGATTGACTCTAGTGCAAGTGGGAGGCTGTTGGAAATATGCCCTAGAGGCAATAATAAAATGATTATTATATTTCCTTGTTCATGATAATTGTCTATTATTCATGCTATAATTGTATTATCCAGAAATCGTAATACATGTGTGAATACATAGACCACAATGTGTCCCTAGTGAGCCTCTAGTTGACTAGCTCATTGATCAACAGATAGTCATGGTTTCCTGGCTATGGACATGGGGATGTCATTGATAACGGGATCACATCATTAGGAGAATGATGTGATGGACAAGACCCAAACCTAAGCATAGCACAAAGATCGTGTAGTTCATTTGTTGTAGCTTTTCCGAATGTCAATTATCATTTCCTTAGACCATGAGATTGTGGAACTCCCGGATACCGTAGGAGTGCCTTGGGTGTGCCAAACGTCACAACGTAACTGGGTGACTATAAAGGTACATTACAGGTGTCTCCGAAAGTGCCTGTTGGGTTGGCACGAATCGAGACTGGGATTTGTCACTCCGTATGACGGAGAGGTATCTCTGGGCCCACTCGGTAATGCATCATCATAATGAGCTCAATGTGATCAAGTGGTTGATCACGGGATCATGCATTACGGTACGAGTAAAGTGACTTGCCGGTAACGAGACTGAACAAGGTATTGGGATACCGACGATCGAGTCTCGGGCAAGTAACGTACCAATTGACAAAGGGAATTGTATACGGATTGATTAAGTCCTCGACATCGTGGTTCATCCGATGAGATCATCGAGGAGCATGTGGGAGCCAACATGGGTATCCAGATCCCGCTGTTGGTTATTGACCGGAGAGTCGTCTCGGTCATGTCTGCTTGTCTCCCGAACCCGTAGGGTCTACACACTTAAGGTTCGGTGACGCTAGGGTTGTAGAGATATTAGTATGCAGCAACCCGAAAGTTGTTCGGAGTCCCGGATGAGATCTCGGACGTCACAAGGAGTTCCGAAATGGTCCGGAGGTGAAGAATTATATATAGGAAGTGCAGTTTCGGCCATCGGGAAGGATTCGGAGTCACCGGTATTGTACCGGGACCACCGGATAGGTCCCGAGGGTCCACTGGGTGGGGCCACCCATCCCGGAGGGCCCCGTGGGCTGAAGTGGGGAGGGAACCAGCCCCTAGTGGGCTGGTGCGCCCCCCCCCTTGGCCCCCCCCCCTGCGCCTAGGGTTGGAAACCCTAGGGTGGGGGGCGCCTCCACTTGCCTTGGGAGGCAAGCCTCCCCCTTGGCCGCCCCCCAAGGAGATCCCATCTCCTAGGGCCGGCGCCCCCCCAGGGGGCCTATATAAAGGGGGGGAGGGCAGCCACACCTCAAGTCTTGGCGCCTCCCTCTCCCCTGCTACACCTCTCCCTCTCGCAGAAGCTCGGCGAAGCCCTGCTGCGATCACTGCTGCATCCACCACCACGCTGTCGTGCTGCTGGATCTTCATCAACGTCTCCTTCCCCCTTGCTGGATCAAGAAGGAGGAGACGTCATCCACTCCGTACGTGTGTTGAACGCGGAGGTGCCATCCGTTCGGCACTTGGTCATCGGTGATTTGGATCACGGCGAGTACGACTCCATCATCCCCGTTCTCTTGAACGCTTCCGCTCGCGATCTACAAGGGTATGTAGATGCACTCTCCTCTCGTTGCTAGTTGACTCCATAGATTGATCTTGGTAAAACGTAGGAATTTTTTTTGTTTTCTGCAACGTTCCCCAATAGGTTAGGCGGGAGAAAAACAATCTCCAAGACACCAATATCAAGCTGAGCGTGGAACTAAAAGACGTTCGAGCCCAGCTTGCAGACTCCGAGAAGGAGAATAAGCGGCTTCGGCGCGGCATTTTTAGTAAGCGCTTGAATGAATCCTTTTAAAGGAGTTCGGCGAAGAAGCCGACTAACAGCGTTATGTTTGTAGGTATGCTGACGGGTCGTCCCGCGGAGAAAATGCCCGGGTCTGGGGGTGATCTTCTATCCGAGCTCTCACATCTGCACGAACAAGTTCGGCAGGTGATGCAAGGTGTTGCCCAGGACTTGTGGCCATTCGTCTCCCTGCCAGAGGGTGTTGCAGAGCTTACGGAGAAGCTCAAGGGAGCACAGCGGTGCTTCCAATTATGGAAGATATCGGCCTGCTGACAGGGTGCCAGAGAAGCCTGGGCCATGGTGAAGACGCGGTATACCAAGGCAGACCCAAATCACATGGCCGAGGTCGGACCTGTGAGGCCCGACGGAAAAGAGATCCCCGTTAGCTTAGTTTATGGGCAAGTAGAATTGGCCGCAAAGTATTCCCAACAGGATTGTAAGCTAGACTGCCTGTTGGATGGTATAGAAGAGGAATTTAGTCAGTCTGCATGACTATGTAATTAAAGTGGCATGTATAATGCCTTCTAGCCGGATTGTAGATCATTTGTCTTGGCGTACCTTTTCGCTTAAACCTCAGGACCCGATAGTCCGGAGTGTATCCGAATACCCGCTCAGTTATATAAGAACGGGGGTATGCGTGGAGACCAGACGTAGGGGTCATTAGTGCTTGAACAGATAAATGCCCAACTAGTTATGTTATATTACATGGGTAGTAAGAAACATCTTCCAGGGAGAATAGTTCCGTTAAGGGTTCCTTTCCCTGGGTAAGCATGCCCTAAAGTGCATGTCCGGACTGCGATAGGAAACGCAGAAAAACATCTAGGGGCAGATATAGACAATAAATAAAAATCATCTTTTCTTCACCGACCGAATATTCCCTTAAGAATGCTAGCTTTCGGCTTCACCCAGTCTGAGGTACACATCCGGCTGACCCGGCAGTAACAATCGCAGAGGTGCTCCCCTTATGCCCTAGCCGAATTAACGGGAACGTAGGGCATAAATACAAGAGCCAGGCAACCCAGCTTGGCCAAAACTTAAGTCATATCGATGCATATAATGGCGAAAAAAGGTACATGCGGAAGCATGACACATGTGCGGGGCCTGAGGCCCAGATAAATAATTAAGCTTATGTGAAAGAAGCCCCCAGGTAGATGAGCACGGCTAGCGCATCTATAATGTGCAAGCGAGGCACAAGTTGGCCCTTGAAGGCCTAGAGAAAGAATAAAAGAAAGAAAGAAAGAAAAAAGACAGATAATGTATATGCAAAAATGGACAAAGGGAGGGGACGAACATAGAGTCCGGCGCTAGGCATAGAATCTTCGGAGCCTGGCCGCGTTCCATGGGTTCGGCTCGAGTCGACTAGTCGATGCATCCCGCAGTCGGTACGCTCCACCGGTCAGAACTTGGTCAATAATGAAGGGACCTTCCCATTTGGGCTCGAGCTTGTTCTTTTTCCTATTCGGCAGGCGTAGAACTAGTTCGCCAACGTTATAAGTTCTGGCCCGTACTTCTCTGCTTTGGTATCTGCGAGCCTATTGCTGATAAAATGTGGAACGGGCTTTGGCTACGTCGCGCTCCTCCTCCAGGGTGTCCAGACTGTCCTGCCAATCGAGCTCGTCTTCTCTTTCTTCGTACATGCGCACTCGAGGTGAGTCATGAATTATGTCACAGGGCAAGACTGCCTCTGCGCCGTACACCATAAAGAAGGGTGTATATCCGGTAGTACGATTCGTCGTGGTCCGCAGCCCCCAGAGTATGGAGTCGAGCTCCTCTACCCAGTGTGCGTTAGACTCCATTAAGAAACGCACTAATCTGGGTTTAATGTCGCTCATTATAAGATCGTTTGCTCGCTCGACTTGGCCATTGGTTTGTGGGTGATAGACTGAACCATAATCGAGCTTGATGCCCATTTTGCTGCACCAGAGTTTTACCTCATCGGCAGTGAAGTTCGTGCCGTTGTCGGTGATGATGCTGTGGGCGACACCATAACGGTGTACGACCCCAGATATGAAGTCTATCACTGGTCCAGATTCGGCTATTTTAACAGGTTTGGCCTCTATCCATTTGGTGAATTTATCCACCATGACTAGTAAGTATTTTTTCTTGTGGGTTCCCCCTTTAAGGGGTCCAACCATGTCAAGCCCCCAGACCGCGAAGGGCCGCGTAATGGGAATTGTTTGGAGGGCGATGGGTGGCATGTGGCTTTGATTTGCAAAGAGCTGGCAACCGGCGCAATGTTGGACCAAGTCCTGTGCATCTGCCTGGGCCGTTGGCTAATAGAATCATGTACGGAAGGCCTTGCTTACAAGAGCCTGGGCTGCGGCGTGGTGACCGTCGAGTCCGGCGTGGATTTCTGCCAAAAGGTTCCGCCCTTCCTCTTCGAAGATGCACCTTTGAAGGACTCCGGTAGTGCTTTTTTTATACAATTCTCCCTCGTAGACCCTGTAGGCCTTAGATCACCGCACTATGCAGCGTGCCTCATTTTGGTCCTCCGGAAGTTCCTGCCTAGTTAGGTAGGCCAGGAATGGTTCTATCCACGGGGCTATGATGGCCATTATTACGTGGGTTGAAGGTGTTATTTCGGTGGCGGAGCCTCCGATTGTGTCAGAGTGTTCGGTATCGGGCATTTTGGTCGAGTCCGAACTATTGTTACCGGTGTCCCCTTCCCATACTACGGATGGCTTGAACAGCCTTTCCAGAAATATGTTGGGGGGGCGCATCGCGTTTTGTGCCGATGCGGGCGAGGATATCCGGCGCTTGATTGTTTTCTCGAGCCACATGGTGAAATTCGAGCCCCTCGAACCGAGCTGACATTTTTAGGACGGCGTTTTGGTAGGCCGCCATTTTTGGATCCTTGGTGTCAAAGTCTCCATTTATTTGGGATATTGCAAGGTTTGAATCCCCACGCACCTCCAGGCGTTGAATGCCCATGGAGACTGCCATCCGAAGACCATGCAACGGAGTTTCGTATTCGGCTGCGTTGTTGGAGTTTGTATACAATATTTGCAGTACATACTGAACGATATCTCCGCTTGGGGACGTCAGGACGACGCCAGCCCCTAGACCAGTCAGCATTTTAGAACCGTAGAAGTGCATGATCCAATTGGAGTATGCGTCGTACTCTTTAGGGAGTTCGGCCTCCGTCCATTCGGCGACAAAGTCGGCCAATACTTGCGACTTAATGGCTCGTCGAGGTTTGTATGTTATGTCGAACGGGAGGAGCTCAATGGCCCATTTAGCAATCCGGCCCGTAGCGTCGCGGTTGTTTATAATATCATTAAGTGGCACTTCCGAGGCTACTGTAATCGAACACTCTTGAAAGTAGTGTCGCAGCTTCCGGGATGCCATGAATACCGCATAGGCTATCTTTTGATAATGTGGGTACCGTGATTTGCATGGAGTGAGGACAGTGGATACATAGTATACCGGCTTTTGAAGAGGGAATTTATGTCCGTCAGCTTCTCGTTCAACGACGAGCATTGCGCTTACAACTTGACGAGTTGCCGCAATGTACAACAACATTGATTCGCCGATGTTTGGCGCGACCAGGATTGGGTTGGTTGCCAAAATGGCCTTTATTTCTTCCAATCCGGCTGTGGCAGCGTCTGTCCACTCAAAGTGTTCGGTGCGCCGAAGGAGGCGATAAAGGGGTAAAGCCTTTTCTCCTAAGCAGGAGATAAAGCGGCTTAGAGCCGCCACGCATCCAGTTAACTTCTGGATTTGTTTGAGTTCTGTTGGGGTAGCCAAGTGTGACAAAGCTCGGATTTTGGCCGGATTAGCTTCAATACCTCTACTGGAGACAATGAAACCCAGGAGCTTTCTGGCTGGTACACCAAAAACGCATTTTTCCAGATTGAGCTTGATGTCGTATGTTTGGAGGTTGTCGAATGTGAGCCTCAAGTCATCTATCAAAGAGTCGACGTGTTTGGTTTTGACGACCACATCGTCTACATATGCCTCTACTGTTTTGCCGATTTGTTTCTCCAGACATGTCTGAATCATGCGCTGATAAGTTACGCCGGCGTTTTTGAGCCCAAAAGGCATTGTGTTGAAACAGAAGGGACCGTATGGTGTGATGAATGCCGTTGCGGCTTGGTCGGACTCCGCCATCTTGATTTGGTCGTAACTGGAGTATGCGTCGAGGAAACACAATGACTCGTGTCCTGCGGTAGCATCGATAATTTGATCGATGCGGGGGAGGGGGAAGGGATCCTTTGGGCAAGCTTTATTGAGGTCCTTGAAATCGACACAAAGGCGCCAGGATTTATCCTTCTTTGGTACCATCACCAGGTTTGCTAGCCAGTCCGGGTGTTTTATTTCTCTGATGAATCCGGCCTCCAATAACTTGGCTAGTTCCTCTCCCATGGCCTGTCTCTTAGGTTCGGAGAAACGCCAAAGAGCTTGCTTGACCGGCTTGAATCCCTTTAGGATATTGAGGCTATGCTCGGCCAACCTGCGTGGGATTCCTGGCATGTCTGAGGGATGCCAGGCGAATATGTCCCAATTCTCGCGCAGGAACTCTCGTAGTGCGGCGTCCCCAGCGGGGTTTAACTGTGCCCCGATGGAGGCTGTTTTTGTAGGGTCCGTTGGGTGGACTTGGAATTTGACTATTTCATCCGCTGGTTTAAAAGAGGTGGACTTGGATCTCTTATCGAGTATAACGTCGTCCCTGTCCACTATGGAGCGTAGCGTGGTTAATTCCTCGGCCGAGAGGGCTTCGGATAATGCCTCGAGGGCCAGTGCGGCTGTTTTGTTTTCGGCGTGGAGTGCTGTATCCGGATCACTGACGAGGGTGATGATTCCGTTGGGCCCGGGCATTTTGAGCTTCATGTACCCATAATGGGGTACGGCTTGGAAGATCATGAACGCCTCACGTCCTAAAAGGGCGTGGTATCCACTGCTGAACGGGGCCACTTGAAATGTAATTTCTTTGGACCTATAGTTCTCGGGCGTACCGAATACCACATCTAGTGTGATTTTCCCAGCGCATCGTGCCTCCCGACTGGGTATGATTCCCCTGAAGGTTGTGCTACTTTGCTCAATGCGGTTCCAGTCTATTTCCATTTTTTGAAGAGTTTTATCATAGATGAGGTTTAATCCGCTGCCGCCGTCCATGAGTACTTTGGTGAGTCGAAAGCCGTCCACAATTGGACTGAGGACCAGTGCGGCTGGTGCTCGGGCTGTTCGGAATTTAGGTTCGTCACTGGCATTGAAGGTAATAGCCATGTTACTCCATGGATTTATTGCTGCTACGTGGCAGATTTCGGCCATGCTGCGGAGTGTTCGCCTGCGCCTATTATTTGACGCGAAGGTCTCAAAGACCGTTAACACCGTATTGTTATCCACGGGATGGTGCTCTGTGGCGTTTGGGATAAGAAGATCCTCACCACTTTTGGCCACCTGTCGGAGTATCCAACATGCTCTAAGGCTGTGCATTGGTATTGTATCTGCTGTACTATGAATTTTGCAGGGTCTGTTAAGCCATCCCTCCAGTACGGTTCCATGCCCTGTAAAGGGTTTTTGTTTCTTTGCAACTAGCTCGGGTGTCTTATGATGGTGCACCCTTTTACTTCGGACTGGGTGTATATTCGAGGTCGGATTATCCCAAAATTTCATTTCAGTTTTCCAGGCGCTTTCCATCGCACAGTACTTTCGTACTATGGACGCCAAGTCAGCGAAGCGTGATATGTCATGGCGACTTAAGGCATTAAGGATCCCTTGTCCATGCAATTATCGCAGAAAAGTGAGACTGCATCTTCCTCGTGACAGTCCTTAACCTTGTTCATCACAAGGAGGAATCTGGCCCAATAATGATGTACTGTTTCATGGGGCTCTTGCCTGATGTGGGAAAGATCGTTTATGTCTGGGTGGGTGGGTGCATTTGAGTCCGAACCCCTACCCGATCTGAGACCCAGGGGCCGCGGAGTTTCCAATCTTGGAAGTTCGGGTTCCGGAGTGTTGTCCGATAAGTCTGGCCCGCTGCTTGATTCTAGGTTCAGGGCTTGGGTGATGTCCTCCCGTAAGCGGGTATCCGGCTCGGAGAGCTCAGGAATCCGGACATAGTTAGTCCTCAAAATAGAGGAAGAGTTGTCGCGTTGTTCCTCCACCACCGCAACGTGATGGGTGACCGATGGAGAGTTAATCTCCCTTTGATCGGGTTTAAGCCCAATCCGATCATAGTCCGTAGCGACTCCCAAGGCGGCGATGCGATCCAAGAGTTCGTTTAGGGAAGAGAGCTCCATTGGATCCATCTGCTCGGCGACTTCCGAGCTGATGTGGAGGCTGTTTTTGATGACCCGAGAAGTCATCGTCGGTGCAGCGGCCGAACAGGCAGTCATGACAAAACTGCCTAGCCGGAGAGTTTGGCCGACAACCAAAGCTCCCCCGGCGGTAATGTTTCTTTTGACAACGAGACGAGGCATCCTTCCTTACGATGACGTCATAGAGGAACTCTCAATGAAAGCACCAATGTCGGTGTCAAAACCAGCGGATCTAGGGTAGGGGGTCCCGAACTGTGCGTCTAAGGCGGATGGTAACAGGAGGCAGGGGACACGATGTTTTACCCAGGTTCGGGCCCTCTTGATGGAGGTAAAACCCTATGTCCTGCTTGATTTATTCTTGATGATATGAGTATTACAAGAGTTGATCTACCACGAGATCGGAGAGGCTAAACCCTAGAAGCTAGCATATGGTATGATTGTATGTTGTCCTATGGACTAAAACCCTCCGGTTTATATAGACACCGGAGGGGGCTAGGGTTACACAAGGCCGGTTACAAAGGATGAGATATACATATCCGTATTGCCTAGCTTGCCTTCCATGCCAAGTAGAGTCCCATCCGGACACGAGACGAAGTCTTCAATCTTGTATCTTCATAGTCCAACAGTCCGGCCAAAGGATATAGTTTGGCTGTCCGGAGACCCCCTAATAAAGAGGGCTTGTTTTTATGAAAACAAAAAAATGGAAGGAAATGCTCCGTATTACTAAGAAGAAAATTGCACCTATCGAATGGGCGATTCGGCGGTACATCAATGAAAATCTGAACCGATAGGCTAATCAGTTTGGTCGCCAGTCCAAATTTTTGAGCTATGCACACCAAAAAAGATCGTACCACATAAGGACATGGGTTACGGTTTTATAGTTGTTAAACTTAGGCTGCCTCCTGATACATCTGCAACGTATCTATAATTTTTAATTGTTCTATGCTATTATATTATTCGTTTTGGATGTTTAATGGGCTTTAATATGCACTTTCATATTTTTTTGGACTAACCTACTAACTGAAGGCCCAATGCAAATTGCAATTTTTTTGCCTATTTCAGTGTTTCGCAGAAAAGAAATATCAAACGGAATCCAAACAGAACGAAACCTTCATGAGGATCTTTCTTGGAACAAACGTCATCCAGGAGACTTGGAGTGGAAGTCAGAGATGCAACGAGGCGGCCACGAGGCAGGAGGGCGCGCCCCCACCCTCATGGGCCCCTCATAGCTCCACTGACCTACTTCTTTCGCCTATATATACTCTTATACCCTGAAAACATCCAGGGGAGCCACGAAACCACTTTTCCACCGCCGCAACCTTCTGTACCCGTGAGATCCCATCTTGGGGCCTTTTCCGGTGATCTGCCGGAGGGGGATTCGACCACGGAGGGCTTCTACATCAACACCATAGCCTCTTCGATGATGTGTGAGTAGTTTATCACAGACCTTCGGGTCCATAGTTATTAGCTAGATAGCTTCTTCTCTCTCTTTGGTTCTCAATACAAAGTTCTCCTCGATGTTCTTGGAGATCTATTTGATGTAATACTTTTTGCGGTGTGTTTGCCGAGATCCAATGAATTGTTGGTTTATGATCAAGTTTATCTATGAATAATATTTTGTTCTTCTCTTAATTCTTATATGCATGATTTGATATCTTTGCAAGTCTCTTCGAATTATCAGTTTAGTTCGGCCTACTAGATTGATCTTTCTTACAACGGGAGAGGTGCTTAGCTTTGGGTTCAATCTTGCGGTGCTCGATCCCAGTGACAGAAAGGGAACCGACACGTATTGTATTGTTGCCATCAAGGATAAAAAGATGGGGTTCATATCATATTGCTTGAGTTTATCCCTCTACATCATGTCATCTTGCATAATGTGTTACTCTGTTCTTATGAACTTAATACTCTAGATGCATGCTGGATAGTGGTCGATGTGTGGAGTAATAGTAGTACATGCAGAATCGTTTCGGTCTACTTGACACAGACGTGATGCCTATGTTCATGATCATGCCTAGATATTCTCATAACTATGCGCTTTTTGATGTCTACTACACAACCTTCTTCTTGTAGACGTTGTTGGGCCTCCAAGTGCAGAGGTTTGTAGGACAGTAGCAAATTTCCCTCAAGTAGATGACCTAAGGTTTATCAATCCGTAGGAGGCGTAGGATGAAGATGGTCTCTCTCAAGCAACCCTGCAACCAAATAACAAAGAGTCTCTTGTGTCCCCAACACACCCAATACAATGGTAAATTGTATAGGTGCACTAGTTCGGCGAAGAGATGGTGATACAAGTGGTATATGGATAGTAGATAAAGGTTTTTGTAATCTGAAAATATAAAAACAGCAAGGTAACTAATGGTAAAAGTGAGCATAAACGGTATTGCAATGCGTTGAAACAAGGCCTGGGGTTCATACTTTCACTAGTGCAAGTCCTCTCAACAATAATATCATAATTGGATCACATAACTATCCCTCAACATGCAACAAAGAGTCACTCCAAAGTCACTAATAGCGGAGAACAAACGAAAAGATTATGGTAGGGTACGAAACCACCTCAAAGTTATTCTTTCCAATCAATCCGTTGGGCTATTCCTATAAGTGTCACAAACAGCCCTAGAGTTCGTACTAGAATAACACCTTAAGACACAAATCAACCAAAACCCTAATGTCACCTAGATACTCCAATGTCACCTCAAGTATCCATGGGTATGATTATATGATATGCATCACACAATCTCAGATTCATCTATTCAACCAACAAATAGAACCTTAAAGAGTGCCCCAAAGTTTCTATCGGAGAATCACGACGAAAATGTGTGCCAGCCCCTATGCATAGGTTCATGGGCGGAACCCACAAGTTGACCACCAAAACATACATCAAGTGAATCACGTGATATCCCATTGTCACCACAGATACGCACGGAAAGACATACATCAAGTGTTCTCAAATCTTTAAAGACTCAATCCGATAAGATAACTTCAAAGGGGAAACTCAATCCATTACAAGAGAGTAGAGGGGGATAAACATCATAAGATCCAACTATAATAGCAAAGCACGCGATACATCAAGATCGTATCACCTCAAGAACACGAGAGAGAGAGAGAGAGAGAGAGAGATCAAACACATAGCTGCTGGTACATACCCTCAGCCCCGAGGGAGAACTACTCCCTCCTCATCATGGAGAGCACCGGGATGATGAAGATGGGTGCCGGAATGGGTTTAGATTGGTTTTCGATGGCTACAGAGGCTTCTGGTGGCGGAACTCCCGATATATTGTGTTCCCCGATTGTTTTAGGGTATATGGGTATATATGGGAGGAAGAAGTACGTCGGTGGACTTCCGGGCTGCCCACAAGGTAGGGGGGCACGCCCTCCACCCTCGTGGGCAGCCTGGGACTCTCCTCGTGCAACTCCGGTACTCCGTGGGCTTCTTCTAGTCCAAAAATAAGTTCCGTGAAGTTTCAGGTCAATTGGACTCCGTTTGATTTTCCTTTTCTGTGATACTCTAAAACAAGGAAAAACAGAAACTGACACTGGGCTCTAGGTTAATAGGTTAGTCCCAAAAATAATATAAAAGTGTATAATAAAGCCCATAAACATCCAAAACAGATAATATAATAGCATGGAACAATAAAAAATTATAGATACGTTGGAGACGTATCAGCATCCTCAAGCTTAATTCTTGCTCGTCCTCGAGTAGGTAAATGATACAAACAGAATTTTTGATGTGGAATGCTACCTAACATATTTCTCTAAGTAATTCTCTTTATTCTTCGCTATTAGTGACTTTGGAGTGACTCTTTGTTGCATGTTGAGGGATAGTTTTATGATCCAATTATGTTAGTATTGTTGAGAGGACTTACACTAGTGAAAGTATGAACCCTATGCCTTGTTTCCTAGCATTGCAATATCGTTTACGCTCACTTTTACCATTAGTTACCTTCCTGTTTTTATATTTTCAGATTACAAATACCTTTATCTGCCATCCATATACCACTTGTATCGCCATCTCTTCACCGAACTAGTGCACCTATACAATTTACCATTGTATTGGGTGTGTTGGGGACACAAGAGACTCTTTGTTATTTGGTTGCAGGGTTGCTTGAGAGAGACCATCTTCATCCTACGCCTCCTACGGATTGATAAACCTTAGGTCATCCACTTGAGGGAAATTTGCTACTGTTCTACAAACCTCTGCACTTGGAGGCCCAACAACGTCTACAAGAAGAAGGTTGTGTAGTAGACGTCAGGGGGGTGCGCCCTCCACCCTCGTGGGCAGCCCGGGACTCTCCTCGTGCAACTCCGGTACTCTGTGGGCTTCTTCTGGTCCAAAAATAAGTTCCGTGAAGTTTCAGGTCAATTGGAGTCCGTTTGATTTTCCTTTTCTGTGATACTTTAAAACAAGGAAAAAACAGAAACTGTCACTGGGCTCTAGGTTAATAGGTTAGTCCCAAAAATAATATAAAAGTGTATAATAAAGCCCATAAACATCCAAAATAGATAATATAATAGCATGGAACAATCAAAAATTATAGATACGTTGGAGACATATCACTTTTCTATCAATTGCTATCTTGAGAGAAAGCACTAGTGAAACCTATGGCCCCCGGGTCTACTTTACATCATATAAGTTTCCGATTTATAATTCTAGTTTACTATTTATTTTGCAATCTTTACTTTTCAATCTATACAACAAAAATACCAAAAAATATTTATCTTATTATCTTTATCAGATCTCACTTTTGCAAGTGGCCATGAAGGGATTGACAACCCCTTTATCGCGTTGGTTGCAAGGTTCTCGATTGTTTGTGCGGGTACTAGGCGATTTGCGTGTAGTCTCCTACTGAATTGATACCTTGGTTCTCAAAAACCGAGGGAAATACTTACGCTACTTTGCTGCATCACCCTTTCCTCTTCAAGAGAAAACCAACGCATGCTCAAGAGGTAGCAAGAAGGATTTCTGGCACCGTTGTCGGGGAGATTACGCCAAGTCAAGACATACCAAGTACCCATCACAAACTCTTATGCCTCGTATTACATTATTTGCCATTTGCCTCTCGTTTTCCTCTCCCCCACTTCACTTTTGCCGTTTTATCTACCCTTTTTCCGTCCGCCTCTTTCCGCTTGCCTCTTTTGTGCCTATTTGCCCTGATGGCCTTGCCTAAAAGCATTGATCCTCACCTTAGAAGGTTGGAATAAATTGAAAACAATGTTAGAAGCTTTATGTCTTTGCAATTTGAGCATAATAATTTCTTCATAAACGAGCTCAAAGAACAAATTTTTTTATGGAGTACATGAATAAAGAGCTCGATGATATGTCTAAGGAATTTTATGGTTTGAAATCTCAGTTTGCTCATCTTGAAAACTCAATAGCCCAAATTTCGGATAAGCAAGCCACCTTAGTTAATAAGATGGCCGCTAAACCGAAAGATCTAGATA
Source organism: Triticum aestivum (assembly GCF_018294505.1). Lineage (NCBI taxonomy): Eukaryota > Viridiplantae > Streptophyta > Magnoliopsida > Poales > Poaceae > Triticum > Triticum aestivum. The sequence goes on along the minus strand of NC_057800.1, from coordinate 595,792,026 downwards.
ATAATAATGTTGAAGATCTAAAAGTGATTGATGTGTCTCCTATTAAATCTTTGTTTTCCAATATGAATCTTGATAAAGATGGGACTGGAGACGAGTCAACTTTAGTTAAAAGGCGTCCCAATGATTCGGAGTTTTTAGACCTTGATGCAAAAATTGGTAAAAGTGGGATTGAAGAGGTCAAAACTTTACATAGCAATGAACCCACTATTTTGGATTTCAAGGAATTTAATTATGATAATTTCTCTTTGATAGATTGTATTTTCTTGTTGCAATCCGTGTTAAATTCTCCTCATACTTATGATCAAAACAAAGCTTTTAATAAGCATATCGTTGATGCTTTAGTGCAATCTTATGAAGAAAAACTTGAATTATAAGTTTCTATCCCTAGAAAACTTTATGATTAGTGGGAACCTACTATTAAAATTAAGATTATAGATCATGAATGCTATGCTTTATGTGATTTGGGTGCTAGTGTTTCCACGATTCCAAAAACTTTGTGCGATGTGTTAGGTTTCCGTGAATTTGATGATTGTTCTTTAAATTTGCACCTTGCGGATTCCACCATTAAGAAACCTATGGGAAGGATTAATGATGTTCTTATTGTTGTAAATAGGAATTATGTGCCCGTAGATTTCATCGTTCTTGATATAGATTACAATCCTACATATCCTATTATTTTTGGTAGACCTTTTCTTAGAACGATTGGTGCAATTATTGACATGAAAGAAGGAAATATTATATTCCAATTTCCGTTAAGGAAAGGCATGGAACACTTTCCTAGAAATAAAATAAAATTGCCTTATGAATCAATTATGAGAGCCACTTATGGATTGCATACCAAAGATGACAATACCAAGATCTATTCTTGTTTTTATGCCTAGCTAGGGGCGTTAAACGATATCGCTTGTTGGGAGGCAACCTAATTTTATTTTTGTTCCTTGCCTTGTTCATGTTTAGTAATAAATAAATCATCTATCATCTGTTATTATTGTGTTTTTATGTTTTAATTAGTGTTTGTGCCAAGTAAAGCCCTTAGGATCTTCTTGGATGATTGTTATTTGATCTTGCTGAAAAAAAACAGAAAGTATGCGCTCACGAGAATAATTTTCATTTTTTACCAGAGAGTGATAAAATAACGATTCCAACTGTAGTAGATCAATATACAAACTATTTAGTACTTCATAATTTGTCAGAATTTTTGGAGTTACAGAAGTATTCAAAACCTACAGATTGCTATAGACTGTTCTGTTTTTGACAGATTCTGTTTTTCGTGTGTTGTTTGCTTATTTTGATGAATCTATGGCTAGTATCAGGGAGTATGAACCATAAAGAAGTTTGAATACAGTAGATTTAACACCAATATAAATAAAGAATGAGTTCATTACAGTACTTCAAAGTGGTGGTTTGTTTTCTTATACTAATGGAGCTCATGAGATTTTCTGTTGAGTTTTGTGTTGTGAAGTTTTCAAGTTTTTGGGTAAAGATTTGATGGATTTTGTCACAAGGAGTGGCAAGAGCCTAATATTGGGGATGCCCAAGGCACCCCAAGGTAAAATTCAAGGACAACCAAAAGCCTAAGCTTGGGGATGCCCCGGAAGGCATCCCATCTTTCGTCTTCGTCTATCGGTAACTTTACTTGAGGCTATATTTTTATTCACCACATGATATGTGTTTTTCTTAGAGCGTCTTGTATGATTTGAGTCTTTGCTTTTTAGTTTACCACAATCATCCTTGCTGTACACACCTTTTGGAGAGACACACATGAATCGGAATTTATTAGAATACTCTATGTGCTTCACTTATATCTTTTGAGCTAGATAATTTTGCTCTAGTGCTTCACTTATACCTTTTTAGAGCACAGTGGTGGTTTTATTTTATAGAAATTATTGATCTCTCATGCTTCACTTATATTATTTCGAGAGTCTTTTAGAACAGCATGGTAATTTGCTTTGGCTATAAAATTAGTCCTAATATAATAGGCATCCAAGATGGGTATGATAAAAAAATTCATATAGAGTGCATTAAATACTATGAGAAGTTTGATACTTGATAGTTGTTTTGAGATATAAAGATGGTAATATTAGAGTTGTGCTAGTTGAGTAATCGTGGAATTGAGAAATACTTGTGTTGAAGTTGGCAAGTCCCGTAGCATGCACGTATGGTAAACGATGTGTCACAAATTTGAAGCATGCGGTGTTCTTTGATTGCTTTCCTTATGAGTGGCGGTCGGAGAGTGCGTGTAGTGCTTGGTTTTGATGACTGTAGATTTTTGCAATAAGTATGTGAGTTCTTTATGAATAATGTTGAGTCCATGGATTATACGCACTCTCACCCTTCCATCATTGCTAGCCTCTTTGGTACCGCACATTGCCCTTTCTCACCTCGAGCGTTGGTGCAAACTTCGCCGGTGCATCCAAACCCCGTGATATGATACGATCTATCACACATAAGCCTCCTTATATCTTCCTCAAAACAGTCACCATACCTACCTATTATGGCATTTTCATAGCCATTCCGAGATATATTGCCGTGCAACTTTCCAACGTTTCATTTATTATGACATGATCCATAATTGTCATATTGCTTTGCATGATCGTGAAGTTGACATCGTATTTGTGGCAAAGCCACCTTCATAATTCTTTCATACATGTCACTTTTGATTCATTGCACATCCCGGTACACCATCGGAGGCATTCACATAGAGTCATATTTTGTTCTAAGTATCGAGTTGTAAGTAAATAAAAGTGTGATGATTTTTATTATTAGAGCATTGTCCCATGTGAGGAAAGGATGATGGAGACTATGATTCCCCCACAAGTCGGGATGAGATTCCGGACGAAAAAAAGAGGCCATAAAAAAGAGAGAAAAGGCTCAAATAAAAAAATGAGAGAAAAAGAGAGAAGGGACAATGTTACTATCATTTTCCACACTTGTGCTTCAAAGTAGCACCATGATCTTCATGATAAAGAGTCTTTTATTTTGTCACTTTCATATACTAGTGGGAATTTTTCATTATAGAACTTGACTTGTATATTTCAATGATGGACTTACTCAAAATGCCCTAGGTCTTCATGAGCAAACAAGTTGGATGCACACCCACTTAGTTTCTTTTGTTGAGATTTCATATATTTATAGCTCTAGTGCATCTGTTGCATGGCAATCCCTACTCCTTGCATTGACATCAATTGATGGGCATCTCCATAGCCCGTTGATTAGCCCCGTCAATGTGAGACTTTCTCCTTTTTTGTATTCTCACACAACCTCCATCATCATATTCTATTCCACCCATAGTGTTATGTCCATGGCTCGCGCTCATATATTGCATGAAAGTTGAAAGAGTTTGAAAATGCTAAGTATGAAACAATTGATTGGCTTGTCATCGGGGTTGTGCATGATGGGAGAATTTTATGTGACGAGAATGAAGCATGACCAAACTATATGATTTTGTAGGGATAAGCTTTCTTTGGCTATGTTATTTTGATAAGACATAATTACTTGGTTAGCATGCTTGAAGTATTATTATTTTTATGTCAATATTAAACTTTTGTCTAGAATCTTTTTGGATCTAAACATTCATGCCGCAATAAAGAGAATTACATTGAAAATTATGTTAGGTAGCATTCCACATCAAAAATTCTGTTTTTATCATTTACCTACTCGAGGACGAGCGGGAATTAAGCTTACGGATGATGATACGTCTCCAACGTATCTATAATTTTTAATTGTTCCATGCTATTATATTCTCTGTTTTGGATGTTTAATGGGATTTAATATGCACTTTTATATTATTTTTAGGACTAACCTATTAACCAAAGGCCCAGTGCAAATTGTTGTTTCTTGCATATTTCACTGTTTTGCAGAAAAGGAATATCAAATGGAACGAAACCTTCGCGAGGATCTTTCTTGGAACAAACGTCATCCAGGAGACTTGGAGTGGAAGTCAGAGACGCAATGAGGCAGCCACGAGGCAGGAGGGCGCGCCCAGGGGGGTAGGCGCGCTCCCCACCCTCGTGGGCCCCTCGTAGCTCCACTGACCTACTTCTTTCGCCTATATATATTCTTTGTTGGGGAACGTAGTAGAAATTCAAATTTTTCCTATGTGTCACCAAGATCAATCTATGGAGAGACTAGCGAAGAGAGAGAGGGAGTGCATCTTCATACCCTTGAAGATCGCTAAGCGGAAGCGTTCAAGAGAATGGGGTTGATGGAGTCATACTCGTCGTGATCCAAATCACCGATGATCCTATCGCCGAACGGACGGCACCTCCGCGTTCAACACACGTACGGTTAGGAGAGACGTCTCCTCCTTCTTGATCCAGCAAGGGGAGATGAGAGGTTGATGGAGATCCAGCAGCACGACGGCGTGGTGGTGGAAGTAGCGGGATCTCGACAGGGCTTCGCTAAGCACCAACGAGAGGGAGAGGTGTCACAGAGGGAGAGGGAGGCGCCAGGGACTTAGGTGTGGCTGCCCTCCCTCCCCCCACTATATATAGGGCCCCTAGGGGGGCGCCGGCCCTAGGAGATCCCATCTCCAAGGGGGGGCGTCCAAGGGGGGACTTGCCCCCCAAGTCAGGTGGGGCGCCCCCCACCCCTAGGGTTTCCAACCCTAGGCGCAGGGGAGGCCCATGGGGGCGCACCAGCCCACCAGGGGCTGGTTCCCCTCCCACTTCAGCCCATGGGGCCCTCCGGGATAGGTGGCCCCACCCGGTGGACCCCCGGGACCCTTCCGGTGGTCCCGGTACAATACCAATTACCCCCGAAACTTTCCCGATGGCCGAAACTGGACATCCTATATATATATATATATATATAAATCTTCACCTCTGGACCATTCCGGAACTCCTCGTGATGTCCGGGATCTCATCCAGGACTCCGAACAACTTTCGGGTTACCGCATACTAATATCTCTACAACCCTAGCGTCACCGAACCTTAAGTGTGTAGACCCTACGGGTTCGGGAGACAAGCAGACATGACCGAGATGACTCTCCGGTCAATAACCAACAGCGGGATCTGGATACCCATGTTGGCTCCCACATGTTCCACGATGATCTCATTGGATGAACCACGATTTCGAGGATTCAATCAATCCCGTATTCAATTCCCTTTGTCTATCGGTACGATACTTGCCCGAGATTCGATCGTCGGTATCTCGATACCTCATTCAATCTCGTTACTGGCAAGTCTCTTTACTCGTTCCGTAACACATCATCCGTGATCAACTCCTTGGTCACATTGTGCACATTATGATGATGTCCTATCGAGTGGGCCCAGAGATACCTCTCTGTTACACGGAGTGACAAATCCCAGTCTCGATTCGTGCCAACCCAACAGACACTTTCGGAGATACCCGCAGTGCACCTTTATAGCCACCCAGTTACGTTGTGATGTTTGGTACACCCAAAGCATTCTTACGGTATCCGGGAGTTGCACAATCTCATGGTCTAAGGAAATGATACTTGACATTAGAAAAGCTTTAGCAAACGAACTACACGATCTTGTGCTAGGCTTAGGATTGGGTCTTGTCCATCACATCATTCTCCTAATGATGTGATCCCGTTATTAACGACATCCAATGTCCATGGTCAGGAAACCGTAACCATCTATTGATCAACGAGCTAGTCAACTAGAGGCTTACTAGGGACATGGTGTTGTCTATGTATCCACACATGTATCTGAGTTTCCTATCAATACAATTCTAGCATGGATAAGAAATGATTATCATGAACAAGGAAATATAATAATAACTAATTTATTATTGCCTCTAGGGCATATTTTCAACAGTCTCCCACTTGCATTAGAGTCAATAATCCAGTTCACATTGCTATGTGATTAACACTCAAGGTCACATCCCCATGTGACTAACACCCAAAGAGTTTACTAGAGTCAATAATCTAGTTCACATTACCATGTGATTAACACTCAATGAGTTCTGGGTTTGATCATGTTATGCTTGTGAGAGATATTATAGTCAACGGGTCTAAACCTTTCAGATCCGTGTGTGCTTTACAAATCTCTATGTCATCTTGTAGATGCATCTACCACGCTCTATTTGGAGCTATTCCAAATAACTGTTCTACTATACGAATCCGGTTTACTACTCAGAATCATCCAGATTAGTGTCAAAGATTGCATCGGTGTAACCCTTTACGATGAACTCTTTTACCACCTCCATAATCGAGAAAATTCCTTAGTCCACTAGTTACGAAGGATAACCTTGACCGTTGTCCTGTGATCCATTCCTAGATCACACTTGTACCCCTTGAATGACTCATGGCTTGGCACACTTCAGGTGCGGTACACAACATAGCATACTGTAGAGCCTATGTCTAAAGCATAGGGGATGACCTTCGTCCTTTCTCTCTATTCTGCCGTGGTCAGGTCTTGAGTCTTACTCAATACCGATACCTTATAACACAGCCAAGAACTCCTTCTTTGCCGATCTATTTTGAGCTCCTTCAAAATCTTGTCATGGTATGTATTCATTTGAAAGTACCATTAAGCGTTTTTGATCTATCCTTATAGATCTTGATGCTCAATGTTCAAGCAGCTTAATCCAGGTTTTCCATTGGAAAATACTTTTCAAATAACCCTGCATGCTTTCCAGAAATTCTACATCATTTCTGATCAACAATATGTTAACAACATATACTCATCAAAAATTCTATAGTGCTCCCACTCACTTCTTTGGAAATACAAGTTTCTCATAAACTTTGTATAAACCCAAAATCTTTGATCATCTCATCAAAGCGTACATTCCAACTCCGAGATGCTTACTCCAGTCCTTAGAAGGATTGCTGGAGTTTTGCATACTTGTCAGCATCTTTCAGGATTGACAAAACTTTCTGGTTGTATCACATACAACCTTTCCTCAAGAAAAATGTCGAGGAAACAATGTTTTGACATCCTATCTGCAAGATTTCATAAATAATGCAGTAACTGCTAACATAATTCCAACAGACTCTTAGCATCGCTACGAGTGAGAAAGTCTCATCGTAGTCAACTCCTTGAACTTGTCGGGAAACATTTTAACGACAAGTCGAGCTTTCTTAATGGTGACACTTACCATCATTGTCTGTCTTCCTTTTAAAATCCATCTGCACCTAACAGCCTTACGACCATCAAGTAGTTCTTTCAAAGTCTATACTTTCTTTTATACATGGATCCTCTCTGATTTTATGGCCTCGAGCCATTCTTCGGAATCCAGGCCCACCATCGCTTCTCCATAGCTCGTAGGTTCATTGTTGTCTAGCAACATGATTTCCAAGACAGGATTACGTACCACTCTGAAGTAGTACACATCCTTGTCGACCTATGAGGTTTGGTAGTGACTTGATCTGAATTTTCATGATCACTATCATAAGCTTCCACTTCAATTGGTGTAGGTGCCATAGGAACAACTTCCTGTGCCCTACTACACACTAGTTGAAGTGACGGTTCAATAACCTCATTAAGTCTCCACCATCCTCCCACTCAATTCTTTCGAGAGAAACTTTTCCTCGAGAAAGGACCCGTTTCTAGAAACAATCACTTTTGCTTCTGGATCTGAAATAGGAGGCATACCCAACTATTTTTGGGTATTCTATGAAGATGCATTTATCCGCTTTGGGTTCGTGCTTATCAGCCTGAAACTTTTTCATATAAGCATCGCAGCCCCAAACTTTTAAGAAACGACATCTTGGGTTTCTCTAAACCTATAGTTCATACGGTGTCGTCTCAACGGAATTGTGTGGTGCCCTATTTAAAGTGAATGCGGTTGTCTCTAATGCCTAACCCATAAACGATAGTGGTAATTCGATAAGAGACATCATGGTACGCACCATATCCAATGGGGTGCAGTTATGATGTCCGGACACACCATCACACTATGGTGGTCCAGGTGGTATTAGTTGTGAAACAATTTCCACAATGTCTTAATTGTGTGCCAAACTCGTAACTCAGATATTCATCTCTATGATCATATCATAGACATTTTATCATCTTGTCATGACGATCTTCAACTTCACTCTGAAATTACTTAAACCTTTCAATAATTCAGACTTGTGCTTCATCAAGTAAATATACTCAGCATCTACTCAAATCATCTGTGAAGTAAGAACATAACGATATCCACTGCGTGCCTCAGCACTTATTGGACTGCACACATCAAAATGTATTACTTCCAACAAGTTGCTTTCTTGTTCCATCTTACTGAAAACAAGGTCTTTCAGTCATCTTGCCCATGTGGTATGATTTGCATGTCTTAAGTGATTCAAAATCAAGTGAGTCCAAACGATCCATCTGCATGGAGTTTCTTCATGCATATCTACCAATAGACATGGTTCACATGTCTCAATCTTTTCAAAATGAGTGAGTCCAAAGATCCATCAACATGGAGCTTCTTCATGCGTATTATACCATTATGACTCAAATTGCAGTGCCACAAGTATGTGGTACTATCATTACTATCTTATATCTTTTGGCATGAACATGTGTATCACTACGATCGAGATTCAATGAACCATTCATTTTAGGTGCAAGACCATTGAAGGTATTATTCAAATAAACAGAGTAACCATTATTCTCCTTAAATGAATAACTGTATTGCGATAAACATAATCCAATCATGTCTATGCTCAACGCAAACACCAAATAACAATTATTTAGGCTTAACACCAATCTCGATGGTAGAGGGAGCATGCGATGCTTGATCATATCAACCTTGGAAACACTTCCAACACATATTGTCATCTCACCTTCAGCTAGTCTCTGTTTATTCCATAGCCTTTTATTTCGAGTTACTAACACTTAGCAACTGAACCGGTATTTTAATACCCTAGTGCTACTAGGAGTACTAGGAAAGTACACATTAATATAACGTATTTCCAAAATACTTTTGTCGACCTTGTCAGCCTTCTTATCTACCAAGTATCTAGGGTAGTGCTGCTTCAGTGACTGTTCCCCTCATTATAGAAGCACTTAGTCTCGGGTTTGGTTCAACCTTGGGTTTCTTCACTAGAGCAGCAACTGATTTGCCATCTCATGAAGTATCCCTTCTTTCCCTTGCCCTTCTTGAAACTAGTGGTTTAACCATCAACAATTGATGCTCCTACTTGATTTCTACTTTCGCGGGGTCAAACATCGCGAGTTGCTCAAGGATCATCATGTATATCCCTGATATGTTATAGTTCATCACGAAGCTCTAGTAGCTTGGTGGCAGTGATTATGGAGAACCATCACTATCTCATCTGGAAGATTAACTCCCACTCGATTCAAGCGATTGTAGTACTCAGACAATCTGAGCACATGCTTAACGATTGAGCTTTTCTCCCTTAGTTTGCAGGCTTAAGAAACTTGTCAGAAGTCTCATACCTCTTGACGTGGGCACTAGTCTGAAATTCCAATTCCAGTCTTTGGAACATCTCATATGTTCTGTGATGTTTCAAAAATGTCTTTGGTGCCTCAATTCTAAACCATTTAGCATTACACACTGAACTATCATGTAGTCATCAAAATGTGTATGTCAGATGTTCGCAACATCCATAACCGATGCTCGAGGTTCAGCTCACTGAGCGGTGCATTAAGGACATAATCCTTCTGCGCAGCAATGAGGACAATCCTCAGTTTACGGACCCAGTCCGCATAATTGCTACTATCAACTTTAAACTAAATTTTCTCTAGGAACATATCTAAAACAATAGAACCAAAGCGTGAACTACGACATAATTTGCAAAGACCTTTTGACTATGTTCATGATAATTGAGTTCATCTAATCAAATTATTCAATGAACTCCCACTTAGATAGACATCCCTCTAGTCATCTAAGTGATACATGATCCGAGTCAACTAGGTTGTGTTCGATCATCACGTGAGACGGACTAGTCATCATCGGTGAACATCTTCATGTTGATCGTATCCACTATACGACTCATGTTCGACCTTTCGGTCTTCCGTGTTCCGAGGCCATGTCTGTACATGCTAGGCTCGTCAAGTTAACCTAAGTGTATTGCGTGTGTAAATCTGGCTTACACCCATTGTATGCGAACATTAGAACCTATCACACCTGATCATCACGTGGTGCTTCGGAACAACGGACCTTAGCAACGGTGCAAAGTTAGGGGGAACACAATCCTTGATATTTTAATGAGGGATCATCTTATTTATGCTACCGTCGTTCTAAGCAAATAAGATGTAAAAACATGACAAACATCACATGCAAATCATAAAGTGACATGATATGGCCAATATCATCTTGCGCCTTTGATCTCCATCTTCGAGGCACGGCATGAATACCATCGTCACCGGCATGACACCATGATCTCCATCATCATGATCTCCATCATTGTGTCTTCATGAAGTTGCCTCGCCAACTATTACTTCTACTACTACGGCTAACGGTTAGCAATACAGTAAAGTAATTACATGGCGTTTTCATTGACACGCATGTCATAAATAAATTAAGACAACTCCTATGGCTCCTGCCGGTTGCCATACTCATCGACATGCAACTCGTGATTCCTATTACAAGAACATGATCAATCTCATACATCACATATATCATTCATCACATCCTTTTGGCCATATCACATCACATAGCATACCCTGCAAAACCAAGTTAGACGTCCTCTAATCGTTGTTGCATGTTTTATGTGGCTGCTATGGGTTTCTAGCAAGAACATTTCTTACCTACGCAAACCCACAACAGTGATATGCCAATTGCTATTTAACCTTCATAAGGACCCTTTTCATCTAATCCGATCCGACTAAAGTGGGAGAGACAGACACCCGCCAGCCACCTTATGCATCAAGTGCATGTCAGTCGGTGGAACCGGTCTCAAGTAAGAGTACGTGTAAGGTCGGTCCGGGCCGCTTCATCCCACGATGCCGCCGAATCAAGATAAGACTAGTAACGGCAAGAAAATTGAACAAATCATCGCCCACAACTGCTTTGTGTTCTACTCGTGCATAGAATCTACGCATAGACCTAGCTCATGATGCCACTGTTGGGGAACGTAGCAGAAATTCAAAATTTTCCTACGTGTCACCAAGATCAATCTATGGAGAGACTAGAAACGAGAGAGAGGGAGTGCATCTTCATACCCTTGAAGATCGCTAAGCGGAAGCGTTCAAGAGAATGGGGTTGATGGAGTCGTACTCGTCGTGATCCAAATCACCGATGATCCTAGCGCCAAACGGACGGCACCTCCGCGTTCAACACACGTACGGTTAGGAGAGACGTCTCCTCCTTCTTGATCCAGCAAGGGGAGAGGAGAGGTTGATGGAGATCCTGCAACACGACGGCGTGGTGGTGGAAGTAGCGGGATCTCGACAGGGCTTCGCCAAGCACCAACGAGAGGGAGAGGTGTCACGGAGGGAGAGGAAGGCACCATGGACTTAGGTGTGGCTGCCCTCCCTTCCCCCCCACTATATATAGGGCCCCTTAGGGGGGGTGCCGGCCCTAGGAGATCCCATCTCCAAGGGGGGTGGCGGCCAAGCGGGGACTTGCCCCCCAAGTCAGGTGGGGCGCCCCCCACCCCTAGGGTTTCCAACCCTAGGCGCAGGGGGAGGCCCATGGGGGGTGCACCAGCCCACCAGGGGCTGGTTCCCCTCCCACTTCAGCCCATGGGGCCCTCCGGGATAGGTGGCCCCACCCGGTGGACCCCCGGGACCCTTCCGGTGGTCCCGGTACAATACCGATTACCCCCGAAACTTTCTCGATGGCCGAAACTGGACATCCTATATATATAAAAATCTTCACCTCCGGACCATTCTGGAACTCCTCGTGATGTCCGGGATCTCATCCGGGACTCCGAACAACTTTCGGGTTACCGCATACTAATATCTCTACAACCCTAGCGTCACCGAACCTTAAGTGTGTAGACCCTACGGGTTCGGGAGACAAGCAGACATGACCGAGACGACTCTCCGGTCAATAACCAACAGCGGGATATGGATACCCATGTTGGCTCTCACATGTTCCATGATGATCTCATCGGATGAACCACGATGTCGAGGATTCAATCAATCCCGTATTCAATTCCCTTTGTCTATCGGTACGATACTTGCCCGAGATTCGATCGTCGGTATCCCGATACCTCATTCAATCTCGTTACCGGCAAGTCTCTTTACTCGTTCCGTAACACATCATCCGTGATCAAATCCTTGGTCACATTGTGCACATTATGATGATGTCCTACCGAGTGGGCCCAAAGATACCTCTCCATTACACGGAGTGACAAATCCCAGCCTCGATTCATGCCAACCCAACCGACACTTTCGGAGATACCCGCAGTGCACCTTTATAGCCACCCAGTTACGTTGTGATGTTTGGTACACCCAAAGCATTCTTACGGTATCCGGGAGTTGCACAATCTCATGGTCTAAGGAAATGATACTTGACATTAGAAAAGCTTTAGCAAACGAACTACATGATCTTGTGCTAGGCTTAGGATTGGGTCTTGTCCATCACATCATTCTCCTAATGATGTGATCCCTTTATCAACGACATCCAATGTCCATGGTCAGGAAACCGTAACCATCTATTGATCAACGAGCTAGTCAACTAGAGGCTTACTAGGGACATGGTGTTGTCTATGTATCCACACATGTATCTGAGTTTCCTATCAATACAATTCTAGCATGGATAATAAACGATTATCATGAATAAGGAAATATAATAATAACTAATTTATTATTGCCTCTAGGGCATATTTCCAACATTCTTATACCCTGAAAACATCCAGGGGAGCCACGAAACCACTTTTCCACCGCCGCAACCTTCTGTACCCGTGAGATCCTATCTTAGGGCCTTTTCCGGCGATCTGCCGGAGGGGGATTCGATCACGGAGGGCTTCTACATCAACACCATAGCCTCTCCGATGATGTGTGAGTAGTTTACCACAGACCTTCGGGACCATCGTTATTAGCTAGATGACTTCTTCTCTCTCTCTTTGGTTCTCAATACAAAGTTCTCCTCGATGTTCTTGGAGATATATTCGATGTAATACTTTTTGCGGTGTGTTTGCCGAGATCCGATGAATTGTGGATTTATGATCAAGATTATCTATGAACAATATTTGGTTTTTCTCTGAAATCTTATATGCATGATTTGATATCTTTGCAAGTCTCTTCAAATTATTGGTTTAATTTGGCCTACTAGATTGACCTTTCTTGCAATGGGAGAAGTGCTTAGCTTTGGGTTCAATCTTGCGGTGCTCGATCCCAGTGACAGAAAGGGAACCAGCACGTATTGTATTGTTGCCATCGAGGATAAAAAGATGGGGTTTATATCATATTGCGTGAGTTTATCTCTCTACATGTCATCTTGCCTAATGTGTTACTCTGTTCTTATGAACTTAATACTCTAGATGCATGCTGGATAGCGGTCGATGTGTGGAGTAATAGTAGTACATGTAGAATCGTTTCGGTCTACTTGACACAGACGTGATGCCTATGTTCATGATCATGCCTAGATATTCTCATAACTATGCATTTTTTCTATTAATTGCTCGATAGTAATTTGTTCACCCACTGTAATATATGCTATCTTGAGAGAAGCCACTAGTGAAACCTATGGCCCCGGATCTACTTTACATCATATAAGTTTCCGATTTATAATTCTAGTTTATATTTATTTTGCAATCTTTACTTTTCAATTTATACAACAAAAATACCAAAAATATTTATCTTATTATCTTTATAAGATCTCACTTTTGCAAGTGGACGTGAAGGGATTGACTACCCCTTTATCGCATTGGTTGCAAGGTTCTTGATTGTTTGTGTAGGTACTAGGCAATTTGCTGTAGTCTCCTACTGGATTGATACCTTGGTTCTTAAAAACTGAGGAAAATACTTACGCTACTTTGCTGCATCATCCTTTTTTCTCTTCAAGGGAAAACCAATGCATGCTCCCCCCCTAGAAAGTTAGGGCTCCTTCGTCACCCGCCCACGCTGCTGTCAGTCTGCCTTGTCTCCGATGGCCTTAGAGCCATGGGGATGCGGTGGATCCCGGCGCTTACCGGTGGGAGGGCATCGTTTTTAGATGTGTTTTTCAGTTTTAACAGGGTTCGTGTCATGCTCAAGAAGGCGAGACGACGATAGCTCCCTGAAAATGAAATAAGGTTCTCCCTGTCTAGCCCCTGTTCCGGTGTGCATCTATTATCGTCCGTGGGCGTGTGGAGGTATGTCTTCGATGAATATACCCTTGGTGGATTTGTTCGAATTTGTTTGTCGTTCTTCTACGTCAGTGTGTCTTTAGCTTGGATTTTTCTGATCTACGCTACTCTTCATTAATGATGGTTGATGTTCTGGTGCGCTGGTCCTATGTGGCCTTAGCACGACGACTTCTCGACTATCTACTACAATAAGTTTTGTCCGACTTCGGTGAGGTAGGGGCGATGGCAGTGACACGCCTTCGTTTGCTTTAGTGCTTGTAGTTGTCGTCGTGGTCTATCAATCTAGATGTATTTTTTATTATTTATGGTGTTTGTTATACTAACATAAATAGATCAGATGTTTTTTGGAAGAAAGAAAATAAGGGCATGAGTTTTTTTTGAGGGAAAATAAGGGCATGAGTTGGAGTAGACGGGTCAAATGTACACACGAGTTGTGCAACCCACAGCCACAGGGTTCGAGGGAAAGATCAGATGCCGTCGAATCTCCTAAATAGAAGAAGAAAAAAAAAGTCTCCTCCGCTCGGAATACACGCGTCAGGACACATCGCTCGACAAAACCAACGCCGTCTGCTTCCCGTGCGCTGGTAGCCGTAGAACGGAGCGGAAAGCGAAAGAGAAGGCCGAGCTGTCCCGTCCCGGTAGTGCCTTCCACGCCACCTCACCCCGACGAGGGAGGCCGTTCGTTGGCCCGCGCGCGCTTTCTCGTGAGCCGCGGGCCGCATCATTGCGAGGGGCACGACGAGGACGTGCTGCTGGCTGGACCAACCACCGTCCAGCGCTCGCCTCGCAGGTCGCCACGTTCGAATGGAGCTTCGACGGGTGCACAGGAGGGGAGGGCCGCCTGGCCTGACGCCTGTGATGTTTGTGTGGTGGAATGGCGCCTCGCCTCTGGTTGGTTCGTTGGTTTTGTCCTCGGGCGCATATATAATATCTCCGGCGCGGGAGCCACGACGCCGACACGTTCTGGCTCGATACTTGCGGCATTTTGTCGTGTGCTTCTGCAGCCACTGCCTTATTCGCGAAGATTTCGTGTGTCGCAGTCACATGCTCCCTGCATAGAAGAACATTTTTTTCAATGGGTGATAAAGAATTTCGCTGTGGCTGATTTGAACGGGCTGCAAAACGGATTCAAGCTGAAGCTGCCTCGTGGCTTTACGTTGGCTACCCCACCCACTGCCGATATACTATCTGGAACTTCAAGGCCTGCTAGTCACTTAGTCTGCTGTGGTGGGTCAACAGAACTAAAGGCCTATGACCGACTTAGGATGGCCAGTTTCTGAGGGAGCGGCTATGTCTCGCTTGTAGCGATACACAAGTGCGTCCTCCCATCAAGCAGCACCCAAATGAGCCGGCACAGCGGGGATCGCAGGCATTGTTTTCTTTTATTTTTCTTATTTTCTTACTTTTGCTTGTATCTCTAAATATTCTAAATAAATCTATTATAAAAATCACTTTATATATGTAATAAAAATATATTGATCACACATTAAAAAATGTTAAAAGTGTATAAACAAATGTTACAAATGTATACATAAAATGTAATATGTGTATGGAAAAAAGTAGACGTCAAAACATATAGATGAGAAAATATTATTCTTGTATTTAGAAAATGTTAAAACATGCATAAATATGTTCCTGATGTATACAAAAAAATGTGCATTGTGTTTCCTAAAAAAGTAGACATCAGAACATATATACGAAAAAAATGTTAATTACGTATTTAAAAAATCTAAACATGTAGAAAATTTGTTCTTGGTGTATAAAAAAATGTACAATGTGTCTCCAAAAATAGTAGGCATCAAAACATATATATGAAAGAAAACATGCTAATCATGTATTTAAAAAATGTTAAACATGTATAAAAAAATATTTCTGGTGTATACAATTTTTTATGATGTTACTCATGCATTTAATTTTGTTAAACATGTATGTCAAAAAAATTCTGATATATACAAAAAATGTACAATGTGTATGCCAAAAAAGTTGACATAAAAATGTTAATCATGTAGAATACCTACTATTAAAGGGAGGTGATATTTTTGGTTTCGCCCCGCTTTGTTTGGTCCCGATTCAATTAATTTTAGTTACGCTATTTGGTTTCGTTACTTGCCACCTGTTTTGGTCCAACAGAAGAAGCCCACCTGACGGCACACTGTGGCCCAGGTCCGGAGAGTTGGCCAAAAATAAAATAGCCAATGGCAGGGTTTGATCTCATAACCCGCGAACCGGCCATGCACAGTTTGTTCAACCGACCCAGGTAGAGATATGAGAGAATTTTCTTTCACCATTTGCAACGCACGAGCCTTTTTGCTAGTAAAGGCATATGACCGACTTAGTATGGCCAGTTTCTGAGGGAGCGGCTATGTCTCGCTTGTAGCGATACACAGTGCATCATCCCATCAAGCAGCACCCAAATGAGCCGGGACAACGGGGATCGCAGGCATTGTTTTTTTCCTCTTATTTTTTTACTTTTGCTTGTATCTCTAAATATTCTAAATAAATATATTATAAAAATCACTTTATATACGTAATAAAAATGTATTGGTCACACATTCAAAAATGTTAAAAGTGTATAAACAAATGTTACAAATGTATACATAAAATGTAATATGTGTATGGAAAAAAGTAGACGTCAAAACATATAGATGAGAAAATATTACTCTTGTATTTAGAAAATGTTAAAACATGCATAAATATGTTCCTGATATATACAAAAAATGTGCATTCTTTTTCCTAAAAAAGTAGACATCAAAACATATATATGAAAAAAATGTTAATTACGTATTTAAAAAAGCTAAACATGTATAACATTTGTTCTTGGTGTATAAAAAAATGTACAATGTGTCTCCAAAAATAGTAGGCATCAAAACATATATATGAAACAAAACATGCTAATCATGTATTTAAAAAATGTTAAACATGCATAAAAAATATTTTTGGTGTATACAATTTTTTATGATGTTAATCATGCATTTAATTTTGTTAAACATGTATGTCAAAAAATTCTGATATATACAAAAAATGTACAATGTGTATGCCAAAAAAGTTGACATAAAAATGTTAATCATGTAGAATACCTACTATTAAAGGGAGGTGATATTTTTGGTTTCGCCCCGCTTTGTTTGATCCCTATTTTAGTTACGCTATTTGGTTTCATTACTTGCCACCTGACGGAGTAAATGATCATGGGTAGCCTAGCCGGCTCCCCCTGGCACTTCAGAAAAATTATAGGCCGATCGGGCCTTCAAGCTTCCAAGACGTGGGGCCACTTTCCTCCAGCCGACTGCCCCTCAGGCCGGCTGTGCGAAGGCGGCCTAGGCCTAAAAATCTCCAAGAAAAAAGCCCCGAGAGGGCCGGCTCCATGGAGCCGGCCACAAGAAGGCCGAGTCCAAGAAGCCGCCCCCCCTCAGCGGGCGGCCCAGATCGTGCCCTCAAAATCTGCACCCACATAACGGTGATGAGACGGGGCGTGGCTACAGCGAAACCTGCCACCCTTGAATCCCGGAGCACGCTTAGCCACAGTACGCCGTACGGGCGGCCCTCACCCGTTCGGCGCGGCACTGTTGCCATATTGACCATGATGTCACCCATGACGAGCCGTCAGTACGACCGTGGGCGGCGGGACCCATCCGTCATGGAGACACCCGAAGGTGGCCGGGCCACCCCCAGTCGGCCTGGGGTACGGCCGATTCCCAGTAGCCGGCCAGTCCACTCCCTCGAAGGAGGCGCCCCATTAAGGAGATAAGACGAGGTAAGGCTACAGTGATAAGCCGCCCGGCGGTGGCACTGTAGCCATGCTTGCCAAGATGAAGCCCTTGCCACTAAGGGCGGGGCCACAGTAACCAGCCCCCGACAGAGCCCCCGAGCGGTGGGGCCGGCCTGTCGACCAGAGGACCGGCAGCCGGCGGGGCCCACCAGTCGGCGGGCCCCACCAGTCGGCGAAGAAGCCGGTGGGCATAGACACAGACGGCTAGGGCCCACGCCCAGTCGGATTACCATTGTACCCCTGGGGGTAGGCCTATATAAACCCCCCAGGGCTCCCATGCAGAGGGAGATCTCTCTTCGGATAGTTTTAGACACCACAAGGAGAAGAGGAGCGGGCTGGCCTTGCCCTCCTTCATCCTTTCACTAAACAGCTCAAGGAGCATCCTGTAGCTACCCGTCGAGCTAGTGATCATGCGGAGACCCCGCAGAGCAGCATTAGGGGTGTTATCTCCATGGAGAGCCCTGAAGCTGGGTAAGATTCGCCGGCGTGCATGTCTTCGCCTTATCCCGTTTCCAGGCACCGGCGATGTTTTATTGGCTCCCACAATGATAAGCCATCCATTGGCATATGTCGCACCAACCACCCGACATTTGGCGCCCACCGTGGGGCCAGGTGCACCGTCGTCCGGAGACCTATTCTGGACGGGAACCCTCTTCCTTCCCAACGTGCGTAGCCAGCCCGGCTCGCCCGATGGCGCTTGCCCTGACGCGCTGCAAGACATCGCCGATGCCTGCGCGGTGAGCTGCCTCGCCGATCTTCTTGGCGAGGCTCGCATCTCCGACGAGCCCGCATCCGACGCGGGCACAGACTGCCCCGAGAGCCACCTCGTCAGCCTCCTCGACCAACTCCACGTCTCCGGCAAGCTTGCCGCGGACTTGGAGTCGGTTGGCTCCACCGACCCGATGCTTGTCGACTCCGACACGGCATCCCTTGACGCTTTCCCCACCAACGTGGTAATCATCAACGACCCTCTTCCTCAAGCCGACAGCAGCGGCAGTGCCATCACCGAGGTACTGGTCATCAGCCACGGCACCCGCCTCAGGCGAAAACACCCACGATGCCCTGCAGACAGCGCTGCACGACTTATCCGCCCCCGTCCCGGTTGACGCGGACGCCAAGACATTGGAGGCGCACCGCCTCGCCCTCGTTGCGGAGGGCCAGAAGCTAGCCACCATGAGACGCTCACCGAGGCTCACCAGCGCGAGGTCGACCGTGCCGCCTCCTGACAGGCCGAGCCGCGTCGGCATTGTCAAGAAACACGGCGCGGCTATCGCCGACATGTTGGGAGCGGACCGCCCAGTCTATGCCACGCCTCTCGAGAACTTGCGCGCCGCCCAGGCGGCCGCAGACGAGTTGAATGGGCTGGGGCCTGACGAGCTCCCCTACATGACCAGACGCATCCAGCAACTTATCGACGCAGCCACAGAGCGGCATGAAGCCGGCATCCGCTCCGAGAGTCCTCCCTCGGCCGAGAGCATGGAGCGACGTCCCGAACACCGACCGCGGGCAACACCCGCGCGAGAAAAGAGAAGGAGTCGGCTGCCAGCCGCAGCCGGACACGAATCTCCATCGAGCGTGACGCAGAGGGCCGCCCTTGAGCCGTGGAGTGGCGGGATAACCCCCCTCCTCCTCCGCCTCGTGGGGAGAGATACCCTACCCCGCCGCCTGTCACGCATCCGACTCTCAGCGGCCGGCTGGGTCGCCGCGAAGGAGTCGGCGAGAATGATGCCCGCCACCGGATCGACCGCCTTGCGCGATCCCTGGCCCTGGAAGAAGAAGATGATGTCGGCCCGCCTTGCTTCGGCCCCCGCATCCGCGACGAGCCCTTCCCCAAAGGGTTCTCGCTCCCAAGAGACACGCCCAAGTACAACGGCTCCATGAAGCCGGAGGATTGGTTGATCGACTACTCCACCGCGGTTAGCATCGCGAACGGCAATAGGCGTGTTGCCGTAAAATATGTGCCCCTCATGCTCCAAGGCACGACGTGCACCTGGCTCAACAGCCTCAAGCCTTACAGCGTCAACAGCTGGCTAGACTTAACTGAAGCCTTCATCCGTAACTTCACCAGCACCTACAAGTGGGCTCCCAAGCCCCAACAGCTCTCTTTGTGTGTCCAAGGGCCCAACGAATCGTCTCACGACTACCTCACGCGTTGGGCCGAGCTCCGCAATTCCTGCAAGGGAGTGCACGAGGTTCAAGCTATAGAGTACTTCACCGCCGGGTGCCGAGAAGGCACCCTCCTCAAGCATCGACTCCTCTGCGATGAGCCGACTACACTTGACGAGCTGCTGATCATAGCTGATAAATACGCCACGGCCGATTCCTCAATGAAGACCGAGCTTTGAGTAGACGCCTCCGGGAAGGTGCTCGCTCCAAGTCCCAAGACGCCGGCTGGAGAGTCCAGCCGACGCCCGTACCAGAACGACCACAAGCGCAAGGCTCCCCTGCCGCCTTCCACCAGTCGGCAGGTGGCCACCGTCGAAGACGAACAACCCGAAGGGCGGCCCGCACCCAAGAAGCAGAAAGGCGGCAGGCCGGCTTGGCAGCCAGCTTTCTCCTACGAGAAAGCACTTGATTCCCCCTGCAAGTTTCACAGCGGCGCAAAGCCTTCAAACCACACAATCAGAAAATGCCATTGGCTCACACGGATCTTCAAGGGTGAGGGGATGGCGCCACCTCCACCTGCTGGTCAGCCGCCTCCGGCTCCTTCGCAGCCAGCTGCTCGACCAGCAGTCGGGGCAGTTCAAGACGAGTACCCCGACGAGCATGCCGCCTACGTCGTCTTTACAAGCCAGCCAGAAGATCGGCGTAGCCGGCGCCGACAACACCAAGAAGTCAACGTAGTCGCCTTCAACAACCCAGAGTTCATGCACTGGTCAGAAATGCCTATTAGCTGGAGCCGGACAGATCACCCAGAGGTGATGCCGTCTCCCGGCTCTTACGCATTGGTTCTGGATGCCACCCATGCTACAGAAAGGCGAGCCGCCCATTTATCCCGTGTGCTGATAGATGGTGGGAGCAGTATCAACATACTGTACCGTGACACCATGGAGAAGCTAAGCATCAAGACGAAGCAGCTCATGCCCAGTCGGACTGTGTTCCATGGCATTGTTCCTGGCCTGTCCTGCTCCCCAATCGGCAAGATCAAGATAGACGTCCTCTTCGGGGACAAGAATCATTTCCGCCAAGAAGCGGTGTGGTTTGAAGTGGTGGATCTAGAGAGCCCTTACCACACGTTGCTTGGCCGACCTGCCCTGGCCAAGTTCATGGCTGTACCCCATTAAGCCTACCTCAAGATGAAGATACCAAGTTCCAAGGGCATCATCACCATAGCCGGAGACTACAAGAAATCCTCCGAGTGTGCGGCTGCCAGCAGCCGGCTGGCCGAGTCCCTTGTAGTTGCTGAGGAGAAGAAGATACTGGACCGAGTCGTGGCCATGGCCGGCAAGCAGCCGGCCCTGTCCCCCGACCCCAAGGAGTGTGATGCCCAAGGTTCTTTTCAGCCGGCCAAAGAAACAAAGAGGGTACCTCTGGACCCGGATCACCCAGAAAGGTTTGCCACCATCGGGGCAAACCTGGACAGCAAATAGGGAGGCGAGCTCGCCGATTTCCTCCGTGAGAATCGGGACATTTTCGCATGGTACCCCAAGGACATGCCGGGTGTGCCGAAGGAATTCGCCGAGCACAATCTACACGTCCGAGAAGGTGCAAAACCAGTCAAGCAACCCCTCCGCCGACAATCAGAAGAGAATAGAAGGATTGTAGGAGAAGAAATAGCCCGGCTTCTGGCAGCCGGCTTCATTATGGAAGTTTTTCTTCCCAGAGTGGCTCGCCAACCCGGTCCTCATGCTGAAGAAAAATAACAAATGGCGCATGTGTATAGACTACACCAGCCTCAACAAGGCTTGCCCCAAAGATCCTTTCGCCCTGCCAAGGATTGATCAAGTAATAGACTCCACAGCCGGATGCGAGCTGTTGAGTTTCTTGGATGCCTACTCAGGCTACCACCAGATAAAGTTGGATCCAGCTGACCGCCTGAAAACCGCCTTCATCACACCATTCGGAGCCTTCTGCTACCTGACTATGACATTCGGCTTGAGAAATGTCGGTGCCACTTTTCAGCGTTGCATGCAGAAATGCCTCCTCAAGCAGCTCGGCAGAAATGCCCATGTCTACGTAGACGATATTGTGGTGAAGATGGAGAAGCGCGGCACCTTGCTGGAATACCTCAGAGAGACATTTGAAAACTTGCGCCGGTTTCAAATCAAGCTCAACCTCGAGAAATGCGTGTTCAGAGTACCAGCCGGCCAGCTTCTAGGCTTCCTGGTCTCCGAACGCGGCATCGAGTGCAACCCGATAAAGATCAAGGCCATAGAGAGAATGGAGATTCCCATCAAGCTGCGGGATGTCCAGAAGTTCACCGGATGCTTGGCTTCCCTGAACCGCTTCATCAGCCGGCTCGGAGAGAAAGCCCTCCCCCTCTACCAACTCATGAAGAAGTCCACTCATTTCGAGTGGAACGACCAGGCGAACCAAGCCTTCCACGAGCTAAAGAAGATGTTGACCACGCCGCCTGTCTTGGCGGCACCGGCGGAAAAGGAGCCCATGCTCCTTTACATTGCCGCTACTAGCCGGGTGGTCAGCACAGTCATCGCAGTCCAGCGCCCAGAAGAAGGCCAGGCTCAGCCGGTCCAGAGGCCGGTGTATTATTTAAGCGAAGTCTTATCCACCTCGAAGCAGAACTACCCACACTACCAGAAGATGTGCTACGGTGTGTACTTCGTTGCCAAGAAGCTCAAGCCCTATTTTCAAGAGCACCCCATCACGGTCGTGTGTACTGCCCCGCTCGCCGAGATCATAGGCAGCCGGGATGCATCCGGCCGGGTGGCCAAATGGGCTATTTAGCTGGCCCCCTACGCGATCTTCTACCAGCCCCGCACCGCTATTAAGTCCCAGGCACTGGCCGACTTCCTCGTCGATTGGGCCGAAACCCAATACCTGCCACCGGCCCCCGACTCCACTCACTGGCGGATGCACTTCGATGGGTCCAAGATGCACACCGGCTTGGGAGCCGGCATCGTCCTCACCTCTCCCAAGGGCGACAAGCTCAAGTATACATTGCAAATTCATTTTGCCGCCTCCAACAATGTGGCCGAGTATGAGGCGCTCATACACGGGCTCCGGCTAGCCAAAGAGCTCGGCATCCGCCGGATCCTGTGCTATGGCGACTCGGATTTGGTGGTCCAACAGTCATCCGGTGACTGGGACGCCAAGGACGCAAACATGGCGAGCTATCGTTTCCTCGTCCAGCAAATCAGTGGATATTTTGAAGGATGTGAGTTCCTTCATGTACCACGTGCCGACAACATGCAAGTAGATGCCCTGGCACGAGTAGGATCCACCCAGCAAGCCATACCAGCCGGCGTTTCTCTCCACCGCCTCCTCAAGCCGTCTATCAAGCCGTCTCCAGAATCTGATTCCATCTTCGTGCCGCCTGACCCCAACGCAGTCGGATCCGACTTGGGAAACCAAGCAGGCGGCGCAGGGACTCCAACAGGCGGCCCGGGGACTGCCATAGTCGCACCCGGCCCGGGGAATTCGGAACTCGGCCCGGGGGCTACTGCAGCCGGCCCGGGGACTGCATCAACACAACAGGCGGTGGCCGACTCCGACTCCAACTCTTCACCACCCAGCCCACCTGCCCCTATCACAGTGGCAGCCCTAACAATAGAAGAAGTCACAGCTCCATCATGGGCCCAGCCCATCCTCAACTTCTTAGTAAACAGAGAGCTGCCAACCAACGAGATCTCGGCAAGACAGGTTCAACGCCGAGCCGGAGCCTACACAATCGTCAGCCGAGAGCTTGTTAGGCGCAGCGTCACTGGAGTCTTCCAGCGCTGCGTCGAACCAGAGAAGGGCATAGCAATCCTCAGGGACATCCACCAAGGCGAATGCGGCCACCACGCAGCCTCAAGATCACTCGTCGCCAAAGCTTTTCGCCATGGATTCTTCTGGCCGACTGCTTTGGAAGACGCCAAGGAACTAGTCAAACACTACAAAGGGTGCCAAGTTTTCAGCTCCAAGAACCACCTGTCGGCTTCTGCACTCAAGACCATCCCCCTCACCTGGCCCTTTGCCGTCTAGGGGCTGGACATGGTGGGCCCGTTCAAGACGGCACGCGGCGGCATGACACATCTGCTCGTCGCTGTGGACAAATTTACCATGTGGATTGAGGCAAAGCCGATCAAGAAGCTAAATGGGCCGACTGTCGTTACTTTCATCGCAGATATTACAACCCGGTATGGCGTGCCACATAGCATCATCACCGACAACGGCACAAATTTTGCAAAGGGAGCACTGGCACGTTTCTGCGCAACACACGACATCCGGCTGACCTAGCATCCATTGCCCACCCGCAGTCAAACGGCCAGGTCGAGCGAGCAAACGGCCTCATCCTCTCCGGCATCAAGCCCCGACTGGTCGTGCCACTGGAGCGTTCGGCCGGCTGTTGGCTCGACGAGCTGCCGGCCGTCCTCTGGAGTTTGCGCACTACCCCAAACAAGTCAACCGGCTTCACCCCTTTCTTCCTTGTATATGGTGCCGAGGCTTTCATCCCAACTGACATCGAGTTCGACTCGCCTCGAGTCACCATGTACACGGAGGAGAAAGCCAAGGAAGCACGAGAAGACGGTGTTGACCTGCTGGAAGAAGGCCGGCTGTTAGCCCTCAGTCGGTCCGCCATCTATCAGCAGGGTCTGCGCCGCTACCACAGCCGGAAGGTCAAGCCAAGATCTTTCCAAGAGGGCGATCTTGTGCTCCGGCTGATCCAGCGAACAGCCGGCCAGCACAAGCTCTCGGCCCCTTGGGAGGGCCCCTTCATCATCAGCAGAGCTTTAGGCAACGACTCCTACTACCTAATCGATGCGCAGAAGCCGAAGGCACGCAAGAGAGATGATTCCGGTAAGGAGTCGGAACGACCGTGGGACGCCAATCTCCTCCGAAGATTTTGCAGTTAAAAAGCAGTACGTAGCACGCTACCTTTTGTACTAAGTACGAGACAAGGGGTGCCCCGAGGAGCACTCGGGGACTACCCTCTTTTATCTATGAATGATGAGTATCATGCATACAATTATGTTACTACATTTGCTTTCTTCGCCCGGCACCGGGTTCGACCAGTCGGCCCGGGGACTCGCCGCCTCAAGTTATATCTAAAGTTCCACCTGCAGTCAGATAAGTAGTGTGCCGGCACCCAAGCCCCTTCTTGCCAAAAGTCGTAGCTCGAAGAATCGACTGTCCGACTAGCAAGAGCCAAGGGCAGGAAAGGATGCCCACGCGAAAAATGGCTAAGGACCAACGAACTTATATAACGCGAGCCGGCCTCCCACCCCGCCAGCCGGCTACCAGAGTAGTCGGCTGGCCGACTTCCCGTTCACCTTGCTGCAATCTGAGAAAGCTCGAGTACTTGCCTTCCCAAAATGACCAAGTCCTTCTCCGGCCACAGACTGCAGAGCAGCTGTCCGGCTGGGAAGGCGGCAGCCAAGGGAAGGCGGCAAAGGAAAAAGCCAAAGGATAAAAAGCAAACATAAACAGAAGCCAAATACATGCATAATATTTACACAAAATACCTTCGAAAGGCCAGCATTCAACATAGTTTGAATACACCCCCAATGGGTGGAACTGCCCAAATTTAAAGATTGTTCAAAAGAGTAACAAGCAGGAAAGCAAGGACGGCGGATCAAGCCAGGGGAACAACGGGCGAGTTGGGCAGGTTGGCGAAGTCGGCGGTGCCGGCTGGAGGAGTGACCGGCTGGCGAGTCTCGGCATCGTTGCTAGAGGCACGATCGGCCTGAGGCAGGCTGGTCGCTTCACCATCCGGCGCAGCGTCTTCATCATCCTCTCCCTCTTCCCCTTCACCCTCATCACTGGAGGCAATCTCCTCCGCCGAGTCTTCACCTTCGACTGGGTTCAGCCCGAACCACTCCTCCGGCTAAGCTTCGCCGGTGTCATCCACCTCAGGGCCAAAGGCGTTGGTGTCGGTGTACTCGGCGATTGCCGAGGCGCGCTGGACGATAGACGGCCGCACCGCCTCCAGCTCCTCGTCAGCCTCCTGCCGCCAGGTGCTCAGCTGGTCTAAGTTCAGCCCTGGCTACCAAGCTCGGACGAACTCCAGAGCCCACCCTGTGCCAGACCGGGCCGCTGATGCCTTCCAAGCCTCGAAGCGGCCGACTGCGACCTCCAGCCAGTCGGCAGTCCGACTTGGGGTGCGCGGAATCACCTCGCCAGGCCAGAGGGAGGCCAGCACTTGCGCCCCGGCGCGCTGAAGATGGCGGAGCATGCGGTGGGCCGGCTGCAGGCGGGCTTGAAGCCCCAGGAAGCTGCTCCTCAAGTGACCGGCTGGCACCCGGCGCGATCTCGGCCCCCGCCTGCCGTCGCGTGTCGCGGTAGGCCTCGATGGATTGGGTGGCAGTGGCAGAGTAGCCGGGAAAGTAATCTGCACAAAGAGGAAAGCAGTGGCACAAAGTCAAAAAATGAATCAGATAGTAGGAGGCAGGCAAGGAAGCAAAGAAGAAGGCAGCCTACCGTCAATCAAGTCTTCCACCCGGCTGTAGCCTTGGCTCAGCGCCTGCCTCGTCTCGGCCCAGTTTGCCGCCTCGGTCTCATATTCGGCTTTGAGGGCGGCCTCGCTGTCCTATGCCGCCTTCAGGGAAGCCTTGTGGCTCTCCTCCTGGTCGGCCAGCTTCTTGGCCAGGCGATCGCACTCCTGGGCCAGGGCGGCGCACTCATCTTCCTTGGCGTGAAGGGAGGACTGGGCTCCGCTTAGCTGGCTCCTCAAGTCAGCATTGGCCCCTACAAATATAAAGAAATAAGTCATCAAGAAAAGACACGGCCCAACTACTCGGTAGTCGGCCTGAATCTCGGGGACTACACCCAGTGGATGCGCTGACGCGCCCCCACTTAAAAGAAAAACGAAGCACTTACTCCGGCTCTCGGTCAAATCAGTGGCCTTCTGATTCAACTCCTGGGCCTAGGAGTTGAAAGCGGCCGCGCGGAGGTTGTGGTACTCCTGCAGATAAGACAAGGGACGCGAGTAAGAACAAGACGACAATCAAGCTTTCCAAAAAGTTCCAAGCCACCTGCTCAGCAGCCAGCTCGGAACTCGGGGACTACACCTAGTGGGTGCGCTGACGCGCCCCCATGGAAGAAATCAAAAGCAATCGACAAAGAGCAGGAGGACTCACCCGAATAACTGATCGCGTTGTGAGAAACTCCTGGGTGTACTACTTCAGCGCGGTGGCTTGGGCCTGAAGCCGGTTCCGAACGTCCTGCGCCGCCACATTCAGCACGGCTGTCCCGCCTCCCGGCGTCCACTCGGATGAGCTACCGCTGGCCGCTTCTAGGTCCTGGGCCAACGAACTAGTGTCCACGGTTTTCTGCGCGTCCGGCGCTGAAGTCGCCTTCCCCGCGCGCCGGTGAAGCGGCAACGAGATCACAAGATCCCCTCCCATGACCGGCTCGCCTCCAGCCGGCTGCACGGGCGGCACTACAGGCCGGCTTCCTCGGCCCGCTCCAGTCGGCGGCGATGGCGCCACCTCCCTCTCCATCTCCGACTGGCCGCGGCCGGCCTCCTCCAACGGGGGCACAGGGGTGTCGGGAGCCACGACGCGGTGGGGAATGACAAACTATGGAGGCTGGTTCTGCTTGGCCTCCGCCTCCCTCTCTGCATCTGCGGCCTCCGCCTGGGCCTTGGCGGCCGCGACGGCTCGCGCCTCCGCCGACTTCTGCTTCGCCTCTCGAGCCGCCCTCCGCTCCTCCGCCTCCCGCTCCTCCCGCACTTCTCGCGCGTTCCGCTCCGTCGCCTCTAGGAGGTCGGCGCGGGGATCCACCCGGCGGGAGCTTGAAGACCCTCCCACGGCTCCGACTATGGAGGCGGCTGGGACCCGCCCAAGGGAAAGAGGGGCCCTGTTTGATAAATTGAGAAAAAAGGTTTGGAAAAACATCAACCGAAGAAGAAGAAAAAGAAAGGCATGAGAACAGCGACACTTACGCTGAGACCGCCTGCGGCTGCTTCACCACCTTGCGGAAGCGGGCCACCTCCGCGGCCGCCTCATCCCGCTTGGTCGCCGCCGCGGTACTCTTGGGTTTCTTGGGCCGACTGCCGAAGTAGGTCGACACGGCCCGGCGTTTCTGCGCGCCACCATGGAGAGCCGGCGCGGCGGATGGGCCCGCGCTTTGGTGATCGGGCGCCGGCTAACAGCGCGGAACAACTTCGGCCTCGGCATTATCCGGCCAATCCTCGAAGGAAGCCCCGAGCCCAGAGCCACCTACCTCGCCGCCCTCCCCTGTGATGTCTTCTTCCATGGCGGCCGCCCCCAGGTCCGGGTCGTTAACGTCGTCCATCGTGTGGTTAGGGAGGAACTGGCGTTCCACCCCCACAGCCGCGGTTGCCGGCGGAAGCGCGGGGTTCTGCCAAAGAAAAGTCGGCTGGTCAGGAGTCGGCCACCATGAACTTGGCAACAAGCAAAGAAAAAAATAGAAGCTTACCACAGGCGGAGGATTGGCGCGAGAGTATGGCTCCTTGCCATATTGCCACTCCTCGGTGAGCTTGCAGTTGAAAATATAATTCACCATATAAGACACCTCGGCGTGAGGCATCTCCTTGGTGCTTAGCTGGCACGGGTCAAAGCGGCCGCTCATCTGGCCGATCATGTGAGGTTGGCCCTGGAGTGGAAGCACCCGGCGCTCCACGAAGGTGGCCACCAGGTCGGCCTCGGACAGACCCTCCGACTGGATCATCACCCGGAGCCGGGCGACGGAGGTGGCCCCACCTGGAGACAACGACCTGGACCGGAAGGACCATGAAGGCTGCCTCCCAGCCGGCGGGCCGACTATGTAAGCTGGCAGGTTGATGAAGTCGCCTTGTGGAGCGATATTCTTCACGTAGAAGTAGGACTTCTGCCAGAGCTTCACCGACTGGATCAGCGGGATGGACGGAAACAGGTTGTTGTTGCCCGCCCTCCGCACGGTGATGAAGGCGCTGCATGGGGTGGGCACGCCCGCGACAACAGTGCCAAGCTTACACTGGAAGAACTCTCCCCATAGTTCAAGGGTGGGGAGGACACCAAGAAAACCCTCACACAGGGTGACGAAGGCCGACAGCAGCATCACCACATTGGAGTGAGGTGATGCGGCTGGAGATGATAGAATTCGAGGAAGGAGCGGAAGAACCCGCTCGCCGGCAGGCCAAAGCCGCGCAGGCAATGTGAGCGGAAGATTACCCGCTCATCCTCTTCCGGTGCCGGCGAGATCTCCCTCTCCGGCGCGAGACGGACCCGCACGTAGTCCGCGCCCGGCAGCGTTGTTACCAAAATTATTCCTACCAACAAAATTCACATCCATAGATTCATTGTTATTCTCAATCAAAGTAGACAAAGGCATATCATTAGGATCAGAAGAGACACTCTTAGTAGCAAAAAAATTCATAAGTTCATCCATCTTTCCACTCAACACATTAATTTCTTCTATCGCATGCACTTTTTTATTAGAAGTTCTTTCAGTATGCCATTGAGAATAATTAACCATAATATTATCTAGGAGTTTAGTAGCATCTCCTAAAGTGATTTCCATAAAAGTGCCTCCCGCGGCCGAATCTAAAAGATTTCTAGAAGCAAAATTCAATTCGGCATAAAAAATTTGTATAATCATCCACAAATTCAAACCATGAGTAGGGCAATTACATATCATTATTTCATTCTCTCCCAAGCTTGTTTAAAGTTCATTATATCGTTTCTAAGAGAGAAGATCTTAGCGGGAGGAAAATACTTAGAGACAAAAGCATATTTGCACTTGTTCCATGAATCAATACTATTCTTAGGCAAAGATGAAAACCAAGCTTTAGCACGATCTCTAAGCGAAAAAGGAAATAGCTTCAATTTAACGACATCATTGATGACATCTTTTTTCTTTTGCATATCACATAAATCAACGAAGCTATTCAGATGAGTAGCGACATCTTCACTAGGAAGGCCGGCAAATTGATCTTTCATAAGAAGATTCAACAAAGCAGTATTAATCTCACAAGATTCAGCATCGGTAAGAGGAGCAATCGGAGTGCTAAGGAAATCATTATTATTGGTATTGGTGAAGTCACACAATTTAGTAGTATCTTGAGCCATCGCGACAAACAAGCAATCTAACACACGAGCAAACAAAAAGCAAGTGGACAAAAAGAGGCAAATAGAGAGGGATGATAGGGAGAGAGAGGGCGAATAAAACGGCAAGGGTGAATTGGGGGGAGAGGAAAACGAGAGGCAAATGGCAAGTAATGTAATGTGAGAGATAGGGATTGTGATGGGTACTTGGTATATTGACTTTTTGCGTAGACTCCCCGGCAACGGCGCCAGAAATCCTTCTTGCTACGTCTTGAGCTCGCGTTGGTTTTCCACGAAGAGGAAGGGATGATGAAGCAGAGTGGCGTAAGTATTTCCCTCAGTTTTTGAGAACCAAGGTATCAATCCAGTAGGAGCCCACGCTCAAGTCCCTCGTACCTGCACAAAGCGATAGCTGCTCACAACCAACGCGATTAGGGGCTGTCAAGCTGTCACATCCCTAGTTCTGTCCTGACCTATGCTTGCTTCCATCTGTGCATCATATTTAAATTTTTGAAACTTGAACTGAGGGAAATTGGAAGCCTCAAAACCCTAAATAAAAGAAGGGCAAAAACCCTAAAAATCTCATTCATTGTTCCAAAATGCTCTTCTTAAATGTTTGATAATTTTTGGCAAGGGTTCTGGTCCCAACCAAAATATTGAACATTTTTAAGAATTTATTTTTGGGACTTTGAATTTAAATCATTAGCTATTTGAATTTGAATTATATTCATATAATTAGAATATAATTTCAAATACCCCTGAAATATTTTATAAGCTTTTGGAAAAGTCCATCTAGCAAAATAAAATTATTCAGAGGAGTTTTTGGCATTGTTTGAATTTGTTTAAATTAAAAAAAACAATGGCAAAAGATATTAAATAAAACAAAACAGAAGAAAAAATAAAACAGAGCAGGAAACCTACCTGGGCCACTTACCTCAGCTTACCTGGCAGCCACCCACAGCCCAACACTGTGCAGCCCACCTGCGCGGCCCAGCCCACCTGGCCCCCCCTTCTCCTGTCTTCTTCCCGTGCCAGCGCACGAAGCAGCTCGGTGGCGAGCACCGCCATCACGCTTGGCCACCTCCTGCTTCCTCCTCGACGCCCGGAGACACCACGCACCTCCCTGCCTCTCTTCCTCACTCTCCCGCATCCTCATCCTCTCCCCGGAACACTCTCCCCCTCCTCTGTTCTCCTCACCCGAACGGAGCCGCCGCCACCGACGAGAGCCACCGTGGCTACCGGCCACCCCACGCCTCACCGACGCCCCAGGAAGCTCCGCCCCGACCCCCTCTTCCTCCCCACCGATCCACGGCCCTCCGGAAGCCCTGCAGCGTCGCCCTCAAGCTCGCCCCCAACCTTCGGCCGCCGGCGAACTTTCGAGGATTCGCGAGCTCCAGCCCCTCCCCGGCCTCGCCGTTGCCTCCACCAGATCCGCTGTGAGCTACTCTTCCATTCCCCCTCCTCCTCGCGCTCGTTCCCGTACTCTAGCTGCCCTAACCACCTTGCCGAGCGCTCCTCGCCGCCGGCCATGGCACCGCCGTGGCCACAGGTGTCCTAGCTCGCGTCTGAGCACGCCCTCGGGCTCGAGATGTTCCCAGGAGCCGAAAACTCCCATCGGTTCATCCGTAGCCGCACCATATCATCGTCTTAGGCGATGCCCGAGCTCCGGTCGCCGCCTCTCTCGCCGTAGTTGCCGCTACCGGTCACCCCAGCCGCGGCCACAGCCACCGCTGGACGCGCCGCGTCGCGGACGTTCTAATGAGCCAAACCGCGCGCCAAACCATCGCCCTAGCTCAAATCCGAGCCGCGCCGCCATGCGGAATGGTCGCCGCCGGCCATACTCCGGCGACTGCCGACGGGGCACGCTTAATCAGTGTTAATGGCCCCACTAATTAAACCCACAGCCACTGACAGTGGGCCCCACCCCTGGTCAAACCCCAGTCAGCGCTGGGTTTGACCGGGATTAGCTCCTGTGTCACTGACGTGTGGCCCCCACACGTCAGGTTTGACCTGGGGCGCCCAGTTGACCCTGCTGACGTCACAGTGACGTGGGGCTGACGCCATAAATCATTTCTGGATTTATTATTATTTCAGGAATTTTAGAAAATAGCTAAAACTTCAATAAATCATAGAAAATTAACCGTAACTCCAAATTAAATAATTTATATATGAAAAATTATCAGAAAAATTCAAGGAATCCATCTGTACCATTTTCATGCATGTTAGAACAACTTATAGCTGCTGTTTAGCACAAATCAATTAAATGGCGTTTGAATAATCACATATGGAGTTTGAATTTGAATCTTGTATTCAAACCAACCTCATTTAATCTGGTTTTAGATGCATTAGCCCAAAACACATTCATTTTGCCATGTCATGATCATGCATCATATTGTGCATTGCATTGATTGAGTTCCCTTCTATGTTGCTGGTAATTGTCCCCTCTCGATAGACGTGATACCGATGATGTGATCGTTGACACTGATGAAGACTCAATGTTATCTTCAGAAGTGCCAGGCAAGCAAAACCCCCTTGTTCATTCTGATACAATCCCACTCTCTCGCTCCTACTCTCTTTTACTGCATTAGGACAACAACGATTCAACTGTTACTTGCTGCGGTAGCTGAACCCCTTTATCCTCTGCATGACCTGTCATTGCCATAGTAAATAGATTGAAACCCACTAGTATGAGTAGGAGTTGTTTGAGCCCTGTTGTGCCTACTCATTCATGCTTGATTGTCATGCCTGCTACTGCTTAGAGTCGAGTCAGGTCTGATTCATCGGGGATGAATCAGAGGCGTGTGAACATGTCCTACTGTGTGTGAGCTAAGTGTGTGAACATGATTTGGTAAAGGTAGCGGTGAGAGGCCATGTAGGAGTACATGGTGGGTTGTCTCATTGAAGCCGTCCTCAGGAACTGAGTTCTGTGTTTGTGATCCATGATTCAGCTACTACCATACATTGGGCCCTGAAATATGACCCCGCTCGACTTCTTATTCACCCTTGTCCTCTGTCCAGGAGTTGCAAGTAGTTTCTGGTGTTTGTAGTATGCTAGAGGCCGTGGACAGCGCTGACCGTAGGGGTGGGCTGTGATGCGGTAGGCACGTGGCCGGGTATACCGGGCGCCCGTTTGGTGTCACGGAACCCTGTTCACATCGTTTGGGGCTGTGAGCGAAACTCCGGCCGGATCTCCTCATGGATGGAACCCGAATAGGCGATAAACCTGGACTAGAGACTTGAGTGTTTAGGTAGGTCGTGGTCTACACCCACGTCGGCTTTCGCTTGAAGTCTGCCGAGCACATGTCGTGTGCAGACGCTAAGTGGTGGAACCATGTATGAAGAAGTACACCCCTGCAGGGTTAACATCATCTATTCGAATAGCCGTGTCCGCGGTAAAGGACTTCTGGGTTGCTTATATCAGTTCATAGACAAGTGAAAGTGGATACTCTAAAATATGCAAGATAAGCGTGAGTGCTATGGATGGCGTTCTCGTAGGGAGACGGGAGCGGATCCATAGTGGTGTATTGATATGGTGAATATGTGGACTCGTGTGCGCCACCTCAAAAGAGTTACTTGCAGTCGTAGTTCAGGATAGCCACCGAGTCAAAGCTGGCTTGCTGCAGTTAAACCCCACCATCCCTTTGTTGATAATGATGCATATGTAGATAGTTATGATGTAAGTCTTGTTGGGTACATTTGTACTCACGTTTGCCTATTTTATGTTTTTGCAGAGAGACTTCAGTCTCACTAGTAATTCCGCGTGGTCTTCGACGTTTAGCTTGTTACCTCAGCTACGATCTTGTGCCCTCGGCAGGATTGGTAGATAGTCAGGCTTCTCAGCCTTTTTCATTTATAGATGTCTGTACTCAGACATGTTAAGCTTCCGCATGTGCTTTGACTTGTATGCTCTGATTGTTGGGTCATAAGACCCATGTTTGTAATATCTCGCTCCTCGGAGCCTATTGAATATTTACTTGTGTCGTAGAGTCATGTTGTGATGCCATGTTGTATTTGCACATATCGAGCATATTGTGTGTATGTTATTGAAATGCTTGGTATGTGTGGGATCTGGCTATCTAGTTGTTTATCCTTAGTAGCCTCTCTTACCGGGAAATGTCTCCTAGTGTTTCCACTGAGCCATGGTAGCTTGCTGCTGCTCCGGAACACTTAGGCTGGCCGGCATGTGTCCTTCTTCGTTCCTGTGTCTGTCCCTTCGGGGAAATGTCACGCGATGAATAACGGAGTCCTGTTAGCCCGCTACAGCCCGGTTCACCGGAGTCCTGCTAGCCCAGTGCTACAGCCTGGATTCACTCGCTGATGACCGACACGTTCGATGTTGGGTCATGGATGCCTGTCCCTGTAAGTTTGTGCCACTTTGGGTTTACGACTAGACATGTCAGCCCGGGCTCCTTATCATATGGATGCTAGCGACACTGTCATATACGTGTGCCAAAAGGCGCAAACAGTCCCGGGCAAAGGTAATGCGACACCCGTGGGAATACCGTGCGTGAGGCCGCAAAGTGATATGAGGTGTTACATGCTAGATCGATGTGGCATTGAGTCGGGGTCCTGACAGCTGGGGTCCTGGCGCACTCTATATAGCCACCCCCCTCCACGGGTAGAAGGGTTCGGCACTCTGTAATCCATATACACATAATTCACTCGACCGCCTCCGGGCTCCGAGACGTAGGGCTTTTACTTCCTCCGAGAAGGGCCTGAACTCGTACATCTCTTGTGTTTACAACCTCTCCATAGCTAGGACCTTGCCTCTCCATACCTACCCCCACTCTACTGTCAGACTTAGATCCACGACAGTTGGCGCCCACCGTGGGGCCGATGTTTTAGCGATTTTGTGGAGAAGTTGCGATTCTTCCGAGTACTTTCATCATGGTGGCTGCTGGAGTTTTGGTCGAAGGTCGAGAGATCCGTCTCGGTGCTCTCACCTTCGTCGCCGACGACTCCGCCTGGCTCCAGGACGCTCCACTCGACGTCGATGCGCTCCCCGTCCGCGGTGCGACGCATTTTCGCGCATGTGTCCGCGGCGTTCTGCTGCGGCAACCGTCGACCCCGTATCAGTCGACTCCCCCATCGGCCACCCTCCCGGTCTCCCGCCAGCGCAAGCGCTCGGGTCAGTCGAGGCTTCAGCGATGGGTGAGACACGCGGTGGCTCGCCAGACGGCCACCACCCAAGTTGCGGCAATCGAGCCCGACGAATCCCTCTACGGCCTGTTCGATCTGTCGACTGGCTCCGTAGAGACTGCATCCGAGTGCGATAGCAGTGATCCAGCGGCGGAAATCCTGATGGTCGATGGGCCCCGCAGTCCCCCTGGCTTCGCCCGTGATGGTGGGGCAGGCGACGGAGGCGACCCTGCACGAGACCACGAAGAGTACCAGCCCGAGCCACTCGACTCTCTGCAAAGAGAAGAACTTCGCCGCAGGAACATGGATGCCCTGCATACTCCCATCGCAGGAGAAGCCCCCGAGGCTCGCGCCTTGGAGGAGGCACGTTTGGCCAATTTGGCCGAACACGCTCGCCTGGAGAATCTTCAGCGAGCACTCGACGAGCGCGCGCGGCAACGAGTTCCCGACGCCAGTCGACGTCAACTCTTCCCGCCGACTCAGGTATATCGAACCCCAATCCAGAATTTAGCAGCTGCGACCCGTATAGCAGAGTCCATTCAGCCCTCTCAGTCGGAAGCTGGCAGAGGCTTGATGCAGATCAGAGATCTGCTCCGGGCAGCAGGAGATCAGAATTCAGCCATGTCGCAGTCGCGCAACAGAATTCACAGTCGATCCGTCGCTGCGAATACGGTTCAGTCGGCTCACAGTCCCAGATCGCCTCCGCGACGTGAAGGGCGCGAGAATCGGCGAGACCAATATGGAGACCGACACGACCGAGATGATAGGCGTCGAGTGCCCACTTCCCCTCCGAGGGGTGGGTCTTACGCCCCTCGGCAGCAAGATGACAGACGTCAGCTCAGTGCGGGGCGAAGAGTTCCAGTCGACCCCAGGGAACCAGGCTTCGACGCGCGATCCATTATCGTGCAAGGCTTGGTCGACCGGAACAGAGCCCATCGAGGTGGACTCGACAGAGATGCACCCACGAGCAGTCGAGTGCACGTTTCTGGTCCGGAATGTTTCAGCAGAGCTATCAGAGCCGCAGTGATTCCTCCCAATTTCAGGTTGGCAACAGGAGTCAGCAAGTTCACCGGTGAGTCTAAGCCTGAAACTTGGCTTGAGGACTACCGAGTGGCGGTTCAGATTGGTGGTGGGAATGACGAGGTGGCCATGAAACATCTGCCCCTCATGCTGGAAGGTTCTGCCAGAGCGTGGTTGACTCAGTTACCTCCTAGCAGCTTTACACTTGGGAAGATCTGTCCCGAGTGTTCGTCAGAACGTTTGAAGGAACTTGCAAGCGACCGGCTGGATTGACGGAGCTGCAAGTCTGCGTGCAGAAGACCAATGAGACTCTCAGGGAGTATATTCAGAGGTGGATCACTTTGCACCATACTGTGGAGAATGTGTCTGATCATCAGGCAGTCTGCGCCTTCAAGGATGGTGTCAAGAACGGAGAATTGAGTTTGAAATTTGGTCGAACCGGAGACATGACCTTGAGTCCGATGATGGAAATTGCTACCAAG
The DNA here is from genome assembly GCF_018294505.1 of Triticum aestivum. Classification (NCBI taxonomy): domain Eukaryota; kingdom Viridiplantae; phylum Streptophyta; class Magnoliopsida; order Poales; family Poaceae; genus Triticum; species Triticum aestivum. The sequence goes on along the minus strand of NC_057800.1, from coordinate 595,755,318 downwards.
TACGCCAACGGCGAAGAAGAAGACCGACTTCGAAGCGGCAAGCACAAGCCGAGTCAGTCGGAGAAGGGAAACACCAGTCGGAAACAGAAGCGGAAGGCTGAACCGGCAGCTCCTGGAGAGGCTCTGGCCATGACTCAGGGAAAGTTTAAAGGGAAACCAAAAGGATCCTGGAACCCTAAGAAGGTAAAGGATAAAGAAGGGAACGACGTGATGGATATGCCGTGTCACATCCACACGAAGAAAGACGAAGAGGGGAATATCATTTACCCAAAGCATACCACTCACCAATGTCGACTCCTGATCCAGCAGTTTCAAGGAAAACAGTCTAAAGACAAGGAAAAGGAGTCAGACAAGGCCGAAGACAAGGAGGACAGTGAGGAAGGATATCCGCATATCAACTCCACTCTGATGATCTTTGCAGATGTGGAAAGCAAGAGTCGATTGAAAGTCATTAACCACGAGGTGAACATGGTGACCCCAACAAAAGCAAATTATCTGAAATGGTCCCAAACACCCATCACATTCGACCAATCTGATCACCCGACTCATATTGCCACCCCTGGGAGGCAAGCTTTGGTGGTCGATCCAGTTGTCGAAGGCACTCGACTGACAAAAGTGCTGATGGACGGTGGTAGCGGGCTGAATTTGCTGTATGCAGACACACTGAAAGGAATGGGCATTCCGATGTCCCGACTGAGCACCAGTAACATGAGCTTTCATGGAGTTATACCAGGGAAGAAAGCCGAGTCACTCGTCCAAATAGCTCTGGACGTGGTGTTTGGTGATTCGAAACATTTTCGCAAAGAGAAGTTGACGTTTGAGGTCGTGGATTTTCAGAGTGCATATCACGCCATTTTGGGGAGACCAGCTTATGCACGGTTCATGGCTCGACCATGTTACGTGTACCTCAAATTGAAGATGCCCGGCCCCAAAGGAGTGATCACTGTCACCGGTGATCGGAAAAAGGCAGAAGAGTGCTTTCAGAAGGGCTCAAAGATTGCTGATTCCCAGGTGACAGCAGTCGAGTTTGAAGAATACAAGCAAAACGCAGATCCGAGTGATTTGCTGCGATTCAAGAAACCTGCCACAGAATCTGCATTTCAGTCGTCCGGTGAGATGAAGCCTGTTCACATTCACCTGACCGACCCCGATGCAGCTCCGACCCACATCTCCACAACACTTGACCCGAAATAGGAAGAAGCGCTCATCCAGTTCCTCCATGAGAACTGGGACATTTTTGCATGGAAGCCCGCTGACATGCCAGGTGTTCCCAGGGGACTGGCTGAGCATCGCCTAAGAGTCGACTCATCAGCAAAACCAGTCAAAGAGCATCTTCGGCGGTCCGCCGTCCAGAAGAGAAAAGCCATTGGTGAGGAAGTGGCTCGACTGTTGGCGGCAGGATTTATTCGAGAGATATACCACTCCGAGTGGCTCGCTAATGTTGTCATGGTTCCTAAGAAGGACAAATCGCTCCGAATGTGCATTGATTTCAAGCACATCAACCGGGCCTGCCCGAAAGATCATTTTCCTCTCCCTCGCATAGATCAAATTGTTGACTCGACCGCGGGATGCGAGAGATTGTCTTTTCTAGACGCCTACTCCGGGTACCACCAGATCCGTCTGTATGGACCCGACGAGGTAAAAAACAGCTTTCATCACTCCATTCGGGTGCTTCTGCTATATCACCATGCCATTCGGCCTCAAGAATGCCGGAGCCACATTTATGCGAATGATTCAGAAGTGTCTACTCACTCAAATCAGTCGGAATGTGGAAGCGTATATGGATGATATCGTCGTCAAGTCACGAAAAGGTTCCGACCTGCTCGCTGACCTCGCCGAAACATTTGCCAACCTCAGAAGGTATGATATCAAGCTCAATCCATCAAAGTGCACATTCGGAGTTCCTGGTGGCAAGTTACTCGGTTTTCTCGTTTCCGAGCGAGGGATCGACGCTAATCCAGAAAAGATCGGCACTATTCTCCGAATGAAACGCCCTGTGCGAGTGCACGATGTCCAGAAGCTTACTGGATGCTTGGCCGCATTAAGTCGATTCATCTCACGACTCGGTGAAAAGGCATTGCCTCTTTACCGACTGATGAAGAAGGCAGACAAGTTCGAGTGGACTCCAGAAGCTGATGCAGCGTTTGCCGAGCTAAAAGCTCTGCTCTCCACCCAGCCGGTGCTTGCTGCTCCAATCAGCAAAGAGCCTCTGTTGCTTTATATCGCAGCCACAGGACAAGTCGTCAGTACAGTGCTTACAGTCGAGCGGGAAGAGGAAGGAAAAGCTTTCAAAGTTCAGCGCCCAGTGTATTATTTGTCTGAAGTCTTGACTCCATCCAAGCAGAGATATCCTCATTATCAGAAGCTTGTATATGGAATATACATGACCACAAAGAAGGTTGCTCATTATTTCTCTGATCATTCCATCATAGTCGTCAGCGACGCTCCACTATCAGAGATTTTGCACAACAGAGATGCAACTGGTCGAGTGGCAAAATGGGCGATTGAACTTCTTCCCCTTGATATCAAGTTTGAGGCAAAGAAAGCCATTAAGTCCCAGGCAATAGCAGATTTCCTCGCCGAGTGGATTGAACAGCAGCAGCCGACTGAAGTTCACTCGGAGCATTGGACCATGTTTTTTGATGGCTCTAAGATGTTGAATGGTTCCGGTGCTGGGGTTGTCCTGGTTTCCCCCAGAGGAGATAAGCTCAGATATGTGCTCCAGATTCACTTTGATTCCTCCAACAATGAGGCAGAGTATGAGGCCCTCTTATACGGATTGCGCATGGCCATTTCACTCGGCATCCGTGGCCTGATGGTCTATGGCGACTCAGATTTAGTGGTCAACCAAGTGATGAAGGAGTGGGACGTGAGAAGCCCAGCCATGACTGGATACTGCAGTGCAGTGAGGAAGCTGGAAAAGAAGTTCGAGGGGTTGGAGCTCCATCATATACCCCGACTGAAAAATCAAGCAGCTGATGATCTAGCAAAGATAGGTTCCAAGAGAGGGGCCATTCCGAGTGGTGTGTTCTTGGAGCATATACGCACTCCGTCAGTCAAAGAAGACCCTTTCATTGAAGAAGCTCCACAGCCCAAGAGTGCCACAGATCCGACTGAGGTTGAAGTCCCAGCAGTAGTCGACTTGGTCATGGAGGTCTTGGTGGTCATTCCCGACTGGACAGTTCCGTATATCGTGTATATCCTGAGAAAAGAGCTCCCGGAGAATGAGGAAGAGGCTCGACAGATCGTCCATCGATCTAAAGCCTTTACCGTAATCAAAGGACAGCTATATAGAGAAAGCGCGACTGGAGTTGGTCAGAAGTGCATAACACCAGAAGAAGGTCGAATCATCCTTAATGATATCCACTCGGGAACCTGTGGTCATCATGCATCCTCTCGGACCATCGTGGCCAAAGCATACCGAGCCGGATTTTACTGTCCAAAGGCGAATGAGATGGCAAAGGAAATAGTGGATAAGTGCGAGGGATGTCAGTTCTACTCGAATATGTCGCACAAGCCTGCATCGGCTCTGAAGACCATTCCACTCGTCTGGCCTTTCGCAGTATGGGGGTTGGACATGGTCGGTCCTTTGAGAACAGGGCGAAGTGGCTTCACGCATGTACTGGTAGCAGTCGACAAGTTCACCAAGTGGATTGAGGCTAAACCAATCAAGAACCTTGACGCCGGTGCTACTGTTAGCTTCATCAGGGAACTGATATTCAGATATGGAGTCCCGCACAGCATCATTACGGATAATGGGTCGAACTTTGACTCGGAAGAATTCAGGGATTTCTGCAACTCTCAAGGCACACGAGTCGACTACGCTTCGGTCGCCCATCCGCAGACGAATGGACAAGCAGAGCGAGCCAATGGCCTGATTCTCAAGGGATTGAAACCCCGACTGATGCGTGATCTCAAGCATGCAGCTGGAGCTTGGGTCGACGAACTTCCCTCGGTGCTTTGGGGACTGCGGACCACACCTAATCGGTCGACCGGAAGAACTCCATTCTTCTTGGTCTACGGAGCTGAAGCAGTCTTGCCGAGTGATCTTCTCCACAATGCTCCTCGAGTTGAAATCTACAACGAAGCAGAAGCTGAACAAGCGCGGCAGGATGCAGTCGACCTTTTAGAGGAAGAAAGGGAGATGGCTCTGATCCGGTCGACCATCTACCAACAAGATTTGCGTCGTTTCCATGCCAGAAATGTGAGGGGTCGAGCCTTCCAGGAAGGAGATTTAGTTCTCCGAGTGGATCAGAAGAAACAACACAAGCTTGCTCCTTCTTGGGAAGGACCCTTCATCGTCACCAAAGTTCTCCACAACGGGGCGTACCGTCTTTACAACGTCGAACATAATATCGACGAGCCCCGAGCTTGGAACGCGGAACTACTCCGCCCATTCTACACTTAAGTTTATCACTCGGATGAGTTGCAATAAAGTACTTATGTAGTTCATGGATCTCAAAATAATAGTGTCATAGTTCCTCCATAATTTTTGTCACTTTTTATTTTGTCCAATAAAATTTTCCCCTCAGTGGGTGACTTAGCCACGAATCCGTTTCGCCTAAGTTTGTAAAAATCCTACCGAGTGGTGAGCCAAACTCCCACTCGGAGGCTTAGCTGCGAATCCGTTTCGCCTAAGATTAAATAAAATCCTACCGAGTGGTAAGCCAGACTTCCACTCGGAGGCTTAGCTGCAGCCCAAGTACTCGCCTAAGTTATGAAAATCCTACCGAGTGGTAAGCCAGACTTCCACTCGGGGGCTTAGCTGCAGCCCAGCGCTCGCCTAAGTTATCAAAATCCTACCGAGTGGTAAGCCAGACTTCCACTCGGGGGCTTAGCTGCAGTCCAAGTACTCGCCTAAGTTATGAAAATCCTACCGAGTGGTAAGCCAGACTTCCACTCGGGGGCTTAGCTGCAGCCCAACGCTCGCCTAAGTTATCAAAATCCTACCGAGTGAAGAGCAAACCTCTCACTTGGGGGCTTAGCTGCAGCCCAGCGCTC